>NC_058083.1:255674051-255966576 GCF_014858855.1 Bufo gargarizans
GCAGTGGTGGGTGACGTGAAGCCTCATTCTCTGCTATGACATGCAGACTGATTCTCTGCTGACATGAAGCCAGATTGTCTGTTACGGGACCTCTCTCCTCTGCCTGTGTGCTAGGCCTAAATATATGCCAATGGACTGTTGCAGTGGTGGCTGACGTGAAGCCTCATTCTCTGCTATGACATGCAGACTAATTCTCTGCTGACATGAAGCCAGATTGTCTGTTACGGGACCTCTCTCCTCTGCCTGGGTGCTGGGCCTAAATTTATGACAATGGACTGTTGCAGTGGTGGCTGACGTGAAGCCTCATTCTCTGCTATGACATGCAGACTGATTCTCTGCTGACATGAAGCCAGATCCTCTGTTACGGGACCTCTCTCCTCTGCCTGTGTGTGTGCTGGGCCTAAATATATGCCAATGGACTGTTGCAGTGGTGGCTGACGTGAAGCCTCATTCTCTGCTATGACATGCAGACTGATTCTCTGCTGACATGAAGCCAGATTCTCTGTTACGGGACCTCTCTCCTCTGCCTGTGTGTGTGCTGGGCCTAAATATATGCCAATGGACTGTTGCAGTGGTGGCTGACGTGAAGCCTCATTCTCTGCTATGACATGCAGACTGATTCTCTGCTGACATGAAGCCAGATTCTCTGTTACGGGACCTCTCTCCTCTGCCTGTGTGTGTGCTGGGCCTAAATATATGCCAATGGACTGTTGCAGTGGTGGCTGACGTGAAGCCTCATTCTCTGCTATGACATGCAGACTGATTCTCTGCTGACATGAAGCCAGATTCTCTGTTACGGGACCTCTCTCCTCTGCCTGTGTGTGTGCTGGGCCTAAATATATGCCAATGGACTGTTGCAGTGGTGGCTGACGTGAAGCCTCATTCTCTGCTATGACATGCAGACTAATTCTCTGCTGACATGAAGACAGATTCTCTGTTACGGGACCTCCCTCCTCTGCCTGGGTGCTGGGCCTAAATATATGCCAATGGACTGTTGCAGTGGTGGCTGACGTGAAGCCTCATTCTCTGCTATGACATGCAGACTAATTCTCTTCTGACATGAAGACAGATTCTCTGTTACGGGACCTCTCTCCTCTGCCTGGGTGCCGGGGCCTAAATATCTGAGAATGGACTGTTCCAGTGGTGGGTGACGGGAAGCCAGATTCTCTGCTATGGAACCTCTCTCCAATTGATTTTGGTTAATTTTTATTTATTTAATTTTTATTTTAATTCATTTCCCTATCCACATTTGTTTGCAGGGGATTTACCTACATGTTGCTGCCTTTTGCAGCCCTCTAGCTCTTTCCTGGGCTGTTTTACAGCCTTTTTAGTGCCGAAAAGTTCGGGTCCCCATTGACTTCAATGGGGTTCGGGTTCGGGACGAAGTTCGGATCGGGTTCGGATCCCGAACCCGAACATTTCCGGGATGTTCGGCCGAACTTCTCGAACCCGAACATCCAGGTGTTCGCTCAACTCTAATTCTGAGAAAGAAAGATAATCCTGCCAGAATTTTATTAATGGAACTGATAGAAGAGTTGTTTTTCATCAGTTCCATTATAGAATGAAATATGTTGAGTGTATTGTATTTGAACTTATCTATAGCGTAGAGGTCACAAAAGGATGTCCACGTTTTCCAAGTTGTAGAGTATGCTGTCCACGTATTTTTGAATAGCGAACTTCTTAACACATCTTTCATCAGACTTATATTATGTCCCAAAGATGAGGAGTACATGTGGAGTTCTGTGCAGCAGCGTCTGGAACTAATTGTCTGAAGTATTCCATGTTCTGGTGGGATAAAGAATAAGCTATTAAAATACTTTTTCCCTGTACATATTTGGCTTTGATCCAAATGTTGTTAAACAGGCAAAATAAAACTAACTCTCTTAATAATTTAATAACTGGTTCAGATTTTGAAGCCAAACAATTTAAGGAGAATACAACTCCTTTATTGCCAGAAAAGAGAAGTATTCTTTTATTTAAGAAATTTGTTTTCCAAATGTTCAAAGAAACCAGGACAGGGAATAGTTCAATAAAAACTAAATTTTTTGTCAGGCCACTAGTTATCCATTTTTAGGCCAAATTTGGGCAGACCACATTGATTAAAAATAGCACTGTAACCAACAGAACCTGCTGCATTCGTAGCTAAGTTTAAAGCTTCTGCGTCAATAAAATTGTGTTGCCAAATAGTGTGGCCATTAAAGTTGACTAAAAATTCTAGCCAGATTCTGAGGTCATCTTTTAGGTGCCTGTTTAAGCGGATGTGTGAAAAAGGGAATGTTTTTCCTTGAGTAGCTCTGTATAATCGTTTAAAAAAGACTCTACCCAGCGGTATCACTCTAGAAAAAAATTCTGTGAGCCTAGTAATGATTGAAGATCTTTTAAAGTTGTTTTCTTTTTTGTTACTAGATTGGAAATAGCAATTCTTGTATTGTTCATCTTTTCGGTAGGGATGCTAAATTGCATATTGCGCATGCACCGTGTCAGTTTGGAAAACTTTTACTTATCCAGGCCATTCTGAGACTGTTTTCTCATGACACATTGTACTTCATGACAGTGGTAAAAAAAAATCTAAATTCTAAATTTGAATTTCTCTACTATTAAGACAGATAGCAATGCCTCATAAAATAGTTGTCCTTCATCATTCCCCATATGTCTGCTTTATGTTGGCATCATTTTATAAATGTCTTTTTTTTATAACGTTAGACTGCTTAGAAGTTTAGAAGCCATTTTTCATATTTTCAACAACATTTCCAAAACCATTTTTTTAAGCACCAATTCAGATACAAAGTGAATTTGAGAGGCTTACATAATGGAAAACACCCATAAATGACCCCATTTTAGAAACTACACCTCTCAAATTATTCATAACTGATGTTACAAACTTTGTTAACCCTTTAGGTGTTCCACAAGAATTAAAGTAAAATGGAGGCGAAATTTTAAAATTTCATTTTTTATGCAGATTTTTTATGTTAATAATTTTTTTCTTGCAACACAGCAAGGGTCAACAGCAAACTAAACCTGAATATGCCTTACTCTGATTCTGCAGTTTACAGAAATACCCCATATGTGGTAGTAAACTGCTATCAGGCACATGGCAGTGGTTAGAAGGAAAGGAACGCCATATGGTTTTTGGAGGCAGATTTGGCTAGAATAGTTTTTAGGCACCATTTTGTATTTGAAGAGATCCTGATGTACCACTACAGTGGAAACCCTAAAAAAGTGATGTGTGAAAAAGGGAATGTTTTTCCTTGAGTAGCTCTGTATAATCGTTTAGAAAAGACTCTACCCAGCGGTATCACTCTAGAAATAAAATTCTGTGATCCTAGTAATGATTGAAGATCATTTAAAGTTGTTTTCTTTTTTGTTAATAGATTGGAAATAGCAATTCTTGTATTGTTCATCTTTTCGGTAGGGATGCTAAATTGCATATTTGTCGTGTCAATGTCGATACTCAAAAAAGTCAGACAAGTTGTAGGAAGAACAGTTTTTTCTTCTGTGAGTGAAACGTTAAATTCCTTAGACATTTTTATAAATGTATTCAGTAGGAAAAGACAATCTTTAGAATTGCTCTTTCCAATGAAGAGAAAGTCATCTAGATAATGAGTGGCTCTGCCTGTACAAAGAGGTTGTTCTAAACCCCACTGTAGGAAAGTTGAAAAGGCTTCAAAATAGAAATATAAAAGAATGAAATCCATGAGTAGTGCCTTATCAAAAAAATAGGAACCTTGGAATTGGAATCCTAATGAGTTGAAACCTTTGGATCGATAGGTAGTAATCTGAAGGCTAATTTTATGTCAGTTTTTGCTAACAGAGAATTAGGACCAATTTAGTTGAACATTTTTAGAGCAGAGTCGAAAAATGCATAAGACATGGAGGCAATGTTTTTGTCAATGTCATCATTCAATGAATTATTTAATGAGTTATTTTTCTTTTTTGGCACTAGACCAATGTGGATGAACGAAAAAGGACCAGCTACTCTACCTTGTTCAATTTCTTTGAAAAAAAAATCTTTAACAATATTTGGATTAATTTGAACCGATTTTACATTTTTAACCCATAAACAACCAACACCTTTGCATTCTGGAACGAAAAAAACTTTTGAGAAACAAAAATATAAGAGTTCAGCTATCTGTCTGTCTGAATAACACCTTAGCCATGGGATTAACTTTGCTAATTTCACTGGTGTCATGGATTTTTCCGTGAGAATCTTTTGTATTAGCATTTCCTAATAGTCCCATCTTTTTGAAGCATTTAAACACTGGGTGGGAACCATTGCAAAATGTACATTCGTGACAATATTTGCAATTGATTGCCCATCTGCATTGGCTCTCATTAAAACTTTTAATTTAAAAGTGAAACAGATGCCTGTCTTTGAATATTGTGTGTTGTTTCCAAATTGATAAAAAAGGAGGGTTCTTTGTGGTAGCATTAAATTGAGCCATAGTCCTACGCCTTTTGTGTCCCATTGAAGATGCGAGTAAACTGCCAATTTTTATAGAAACATAGAAACATAGAATGTGTCGGCAGATAAGAACCATTTGGCCCATCTAGTCTGCCCAATATACTGAATACAATGGATAGCCCCTGGCCCTATCTTATATGAAGGATGGCCTTATGCCTATCCCATGCATGCTTAAACTCCTTCACTGTATTTGCAGCTACCACTTCTGCAGGAAGGCTATTCCATGCATCCACTACTCTCTCAGTAAAGTAATACTTCCTGATATTACTTTTAAACCTTTGCCCCGCTAATTTAAAACGATGTCCTCTTGTAGCAGTTTTTCTTCTTTTAAATATTCTCTCCTCTTTTACCTTGTTGATTCCCTTTATGTATTTAAAAGTTTCTATCATATCCTCTCTGTCTCGTCTTTCTTCCAAGCTATACATGTTAAGGTCCTTTAATCTTTCCTGGTAAGTTTTATCTTGCAATCCATGTACCAGTTTAGTAGCTCTTCTCTGAACTCTCTCCAAAGTATCAATATCCTTCTGGAGATATGGTCTCCAGTACTGAGCACAATACTCCAAATGAGGTCTCACTAGTGCTCTGTAGAGCGGCATGAGCACCTCCCTCTTTCTACTGGTAATGCCTCTCCCTATACACCCAAGCATTCTGCTAGCATTTCCTGCTGCTCTATGACATTGTCTGCCTACCTTTAAGTCTTCTGAAATAATTACCCCTAAATCCCTTTCCTCAGATACTGAGGTTAGGACTGTCTAAACATTTCGCCATATGTATTCCAAGCATTACCGCTAGGTACAGGACTCGAACTTGACCCGAATTCAAACCCTATTGAAGTCAATGGGGACCCGAACTTTGGTGCATTGAAATGGCTGCAAAATAGTCATAGTAAGGGCTGCCCTGCAAAAAATGTGGATAGGGAGATTAGTTAAAATAACAGAATGTAAAAAAATAAAAAATAAATAATCTTGAACTAGGAGGCGGAGGTCAAAGTGGAGTAGGAGGTTGAGGAGGCAGTAGATGTGGCGGAGGAGGAGATAGCCAAGACTTTTTTTTTTTTTGCTTTTTTCTCCCCTTTATTTATTTATTTTTTTATAAATTTGGGAAGGCCCCAAAACATTGGGAAATGGAAAAGAGAACACAAAGAGAAAATGCGCTGGAGTATAACAATGGCTGGGTGTGGCCGGTATACTTGCTTATTGAGCGCAAGATACGGACAAGTCCTGTGGGATTTATGCCTGGTTCACACGTTGGGACAATACACTGGCCGCAGGGCAGGCCAGCACCTCCAAGGTGTGAATAGCAATGTCAGGCCATGTGCCCAATTTGGAGACCCAGACTTAAAATGGTGCAGACCCATCAGTCAGTGCGTGTATGTGTGTGCACACGTATTGTTCCACCATGATGAAATGCTGCCTTCTGCTAAGATGTTCCGTATCGTTCATGGTTTTTGAGGTGTGTACTCCACTGCAGCTCGTGCTTTTCATTAAGTTGCCTGGTCATGCAGGTGGTGCTCAGGTGTAAAACATTTATTCCTCGCTTCAGGCTCCGATTGCAGAGCGTGCAAACCACTCGCGTCTTGTCGTCAGCACATTGTCTGAAGACCTGCCACGCCAGGGAACTCCTTGGAGCTGGCTTTGGTGTGCTCTGTCCTTGGATGCGTTGAGCAGTAGCATGCGTACTGGCTGGGGGACAGCCACTCTGCTTTTGCACCCTGCTCCCTCTTTTACTGTGTGGCTGGGGCTGTGTGACCACCACCATTTCCTCCAAACTGCACATGTCACTCGCATGACCTTGATTCCATATGGGGTCTAGGACCTCATCATCCTCCACATCATCTTCCACCCACTCCTCATCCCTGTCCTCCTTGGCTGTCTTCACACTGCAGAAAGCCGCAGCAGTTGGCACCTGTGTTTCGTCATCCTTAGAGACATGCTGAGGTGGTCCTCCCATGTCCACATCCTGAAACATAAGTGGTTGGGCATCAGTGTACTCAATCTAGGTGGATGGCCCACGGAAACCCTGCCAGCAGGCTCAGACTGCTTGCCTGATTTGCAAGGGGTTGAAGTGAAAGACAGATTCCCATGGGCTGCAGGTGCCAACTCTGCACTTTCAGCAGGGGACTGGGTGGGAGACAATGTGAAGGAAATGGAGGCACTGTCAGCCACCCAACCTACTACTGCCTCTACTTGTTCTGGCCTCAGCATTCGTACACCGGTATTCGGGCCTACAAAATAACACAAAAAATTCTGTCGCTTATGTGCACCTGAGGAAGGTGTTTCATTTGGGCGTGTAGCTGGCACAGATCGAACACGTCCTCTCCCTGCAACAGGAGATCCACCAACACTAGCACCACGACCAGGGCCATGTCCCTTATTTGATGCTCTCCTCATTCTTTGAGGTCACCCACTGAACATACATTAACTATATTAATTTCCCTGTCACGGGTGCAGTGCAGGTGTACCTCGCACAAAAAATGTGTATATGTCACCCACCGAACTAACAAACGTATTAACTATATTCATTTTCCTGTCACGGATGCAGTGCAGGTGTCTCTCACACAAAAAATGGGTATATGTCACCCACCAATCTAACAGACTGATTAACTATATTAATTTCCCTGTCACGTATGCAGTGCAGGTGTACCTCACACCAAAAATGGGTATATGTCACCCACCAATCTAACAGACGGATTAACTATATTAATTTCCCTGTCACGTATGCAGTGCAGGTGTACCTCACACCAAAAATGGGTATATGTCACCCACCAATCTAACAGACGGATTAACTATATTAATTTCCCTGTCACATATGCAGTGCACGTGTATCTCACACAAAAAATGGGTATATGTCACCGGCCTAACTAACAGGCGGATACATTGTCTGTGAAGGTTCTCATTTATCCAGGTCATGGTATATATCTGTAAAGAATAAATCAAGGCAACTTGACATACTGTAGATTTCTTGAAAACGTTTCAATCATTCTTCCAACGAGCTTTCTCAATTCTGAGTGATTGTACAAAAAATTCTGGGAATAAATATGTAACTGAATCCACATCTGGTAAATTAGACCCAGCAATGGGTCAAAGGTGTTGATTCTATTATCCTGATTGGAGTCAGTAGGTGATAAAGACTTCCCAGAAAAAGGTGTCAAGACAGCATTATACGTGGCAGCATTATTTATTGTCTGCCACGTATAATGCTGTCTTAAATTATCGTGTTATCTTGAAACAAAAGCCACTGAAAAGCAATTGAAGGTGTTTGCTTAGTTTAGATAACACATCACAGAAATCTCTGAAAGCATGAGTGTTAATTCTACTACATCGATACCTTCGATATTTTGAGGCACTCTTTTATCAGTTGTGAAATCTGCACATAACTGAATGTGGGGGTGAAATGGTTTGATCATTAGTAGGAGAAAAGTTTTTGGTTTTTTTCCCCAGATTTATTGAGTGAGAATTTATCTCCCAAATGTTGGCAAAAGAAGAATCCTAAATAAAAACGTGCAGAGAGTGACGCACAGGAATGGTGCAAACAATGGAGGAGGTGCTCTCAGTAAAAAAGGAATCACCCTTCCTTTTAAAAGTGAATAATATATAAATAAAATACTGGGCACTCTCCAAATATATGTACCTCACAGTTTATTGATAATATTAAGCAAGCAATTCATAAAACACACATGATTGGAATGATTAGTAAAACATATATATATAAAAAAACTGAATAAGTTAATAAAAATATCAAGAGCCCTGGATAATGATATGTCCCAAATCTGTGGGGATGATAATGCTAAAAGTAAATGTCCATTCCACTTTGATGGTAAAATTCTGTACAGTCTTTGCAAAAAAATGAAATCCACAGTGTTATTGTCCTTCAAGTAGAAGACAGAAAAGTAGCTGGTGAATAGCAGTGATTGTTATGTGCGGCGTCCCGCTGTTACTCACTGTTACGATGTTACACCAGATTCTGCTGCTATGCCAAAGCCTTTAGGAGTTGTAGATAGGATCGGTATTTCCTTCGGTCCTTTCCCCGCGCTGTCTTTTAACACGCCGCTCTATAGATGTGAGTTTCGGCGCTTGTTGCATTCATCGGCTCCTTTTTCAGCGCTGGACGAGCGTCATACGTCCCTCTAGTGAATCTATGTCGGATGCGCCTTGGATCTCCGATCTTGACAGGGTTAACTTGGGGTGTACGTGGTCCTTCAGCTGGCAAGTTCAATGTCCAAAGAAAAACCCCCCTATGGACATTGAACTTGCCAGCTGAAGGACCACGTACACCCCAAGTTAACCCTGTCAAGATCGGAGATCCAAGGCGCATCCGACATAGATTCACTAGAGGGACGTATGACGCTCGTCCAGCGCTGAAAAAGGAGCCGATGAATGCAACAAGCGCCGAAACTCACATCTATAGAGCGGCGTGTTAAAAGACAGCGTGGGGAAAGGACCGAAGGAAATACCGATCCTATCTACAACTCCTAAAGGCTTTGGCATAGCAGCAGAATCTGGTGTAACATCGTAACAGTGAGTAACAGCGGGACGCCGCACATAACAATCACTGCTATTCACCAGCTACTTTTCTGTCTTCTACTTGAAGGACAATAACACTGTGGATTTCATTTTTCTTGCAAAGACTGTACAGAATTTTACCATCAAAGTGGAATGGACATTTACTTTTAGCATTATCATCCCCACAGATTTGGGACATATCATTATCCAGGGCTCTTGATATTTTTATTAACTTATTCAGTTTTTTTATATATATGTTTTACTAATCATTCCAATCATGTGTGTTTTATGAATTGCTTGCTTAATATTATCAATAAACTGTGAGGTACATATATTTGGAGAGTGCCCAGTATTTTATTTATAAAAGAAGAATCCTGATTATCTTTAAAGGACATGAAATAAATGAATTCATATAATAAATTCTTTTTTTCCTTTGATATATTATGGATGTTATGAGGGAGTGAAGAGGTGCACGAGGGAGGACTGTCACCATAACTGTTTATAAATGATATGTCACCATCCTGTTGCGGTCCGAAAGAAGTAGAAGGAAGGGGTCTGGATTCAGTGGTTTTTGAATGATGATCCTTTTTAGAAGAGGATTTGTGCGGTTCTGCAGATGACTTGCAGCTTCTTGACTTCCTGGATGGTGGAGGAGGATAGGTGTAGATGATCCTATGGCTGCGATTCCTTTTTCTGGCATCTGAAATGCTTGAATCGTCACTGCGCATGTGCACACCAGTGACGACTCCTGAATCAATTCTCTCAGGGCACGCGCAGAGGACTGCGCAGGAGACAAAATAAGAAGATCCAGGATCGTCTTTGGTAGTGTAAGGGGCCTGAGATAAACATTTTATCAGCCATTCCTCACCCCCTTGGGCCTCCGCTGTATAAATTAGTTGCTTTAGTAAATCTTCCATTCAGTTGAAGCAGGTCTGTACAGACGACTTTCTGCTCCGTGAATGAGCATTAACCGTTTTTCTTCTTCTTTTATAGGTCTCCCCCACCTTGTCCATTAGGCTACCATCCAATGATGGTGAAGATGAGGATAACAGCTTCAGCTTTGCCGTTGAACTTCATGGATGAACCTATTAAGAGGTAAGATAAATGTATTAACATAGACTATATACAATGCATCACTTGTCATCCATTTGAGCCATTTCCGCCTGAGTTCCATTTTTTAGATGGAAAAAAATGTCCTGCATGCAGTACTTTTTATCTCCATCTAAAAAAAATAACAAAAAAAGATAAATGGAAAAATAACGGTGATGTGAACTTTCCCTTACCAAGGAATAAAGATAAATCACTTGGTCATTAAGGCATCTGCTTTGTACGACTGGATGAGATGTGCATAAGGTGACAAACATTGGCAATAGAGCAATTTCTGTACTTACACCAATTTTATTCCTGTTAGAAGTATTGTTACTGTACTGTTTTACAAAGGTTAAACTTTGAATTTCAACTATGATATGGCAAAAGTGGATTTATTATATGGAAACATATAAGTTGAACCAATAAGAGACCCATGTCATGCAAGCACAACCCAATTTTTTCAGAACATTTAAAGTAACTAAATTAATTAAAGGGGTTGTCCGGTAATATATATTGATGACCTATACTCAGGATAGGTCATCAATATGTGATCTGCGGGGGTCTGACACCTGGGACTTCTACCGATCAGCTATTAGAAGAGGTTGGGTGATCAATGAGCGCTGTGGCCTCTTCCTAGGCCATGTAACATCACTGTACATCAGTCACATGGCCTAGTTGCTGCTCAGCCCCGTAGAAGAGAATGGCGCTGAGCTGCAATACCAAGAATGGCCAATGTACTATGTACAGTTCTTGGAAAGTTGCGAGGAGCTGGCTGTGTTCCTCAGAGCTCAGGGGAGCGCGTCAGCATTCTAAAACAGCTGATCGGTAGGGGGCGCCGGGACTCGGGCGATCACAATCTGATAATGATGACCTATCCTGAGCATGTCATCATTATCATTTCATGGATAACCCCTTTAATAAATTAATTGCATGTTTTGAAAAAGAAAATAAACACATAGGGGCACATTTATTAAGACTGGTGTTTAAGACGGGGCTCTTAATAAGGCCCTGCGCCGTTGAAGTTATGTAGAGACGTCGGCCTCTACATAACGTCGGCAGATCCACCGCTGATCCTAAATATAGGACAGCTTCCTAAATGTCTTACATTTAGACCATTTGCTATGCCTAAAACAGGCATGCAAAATGGTAAATGAGACGGGCCTGCCGGCTTTTTTTATAATGTCGCAAAATATAGTTGCAATCTCAATCCAGTAGGACTGGAGTAGCTTTTGTAGACAAGACTGTTAGGTTTAAGGATGAAGCAAATTCGATAAATGTGGCATAAAGTCTGCCAACACAGACTCAAGTATTACCCTCATGATAAATTCTCCAGATATTTTTCAAGACTTATGCCCCAAGTAGGGATGAGCGAACTCGAACTGTATAGTTCGGGTTCGTACCGAATTTTGGGGTGTCCGTGACACGGACCCGAACCCGGACATTTTCGTAAAAGTCCGGGTTCGGGTTCGGTGTTCGTCGCTTTCTTCGCGCTTTTGTGACGCTTTCTTGGCGCTTTTTGAAAGGCTGCAAAGCAGCCAATCAACAAGCGTCATACTACTTGCCCCAAGAGGCCATCACAGCCATGCCTACTATTGGCATGGCTGTGATTGGCCAGAGCACCATGTGACCCAGCCTCTATTTAAGCTGGAGTCACATAGCGCCGCCCGTCACTCTGCTCTGATTAGCGTAGGGAGAGGTTGCGGCTGCGACAGTAGGGCGAGATTAGGCAGATTAACTCCTCCAAAGGACTTGATTAACTGATCGATCTGCAGCTGTGGATCATTGAGCTGCTGATCCTCAATTGCTCACTGTTTTTAGGCTGCACAGACCGTTTGTCAGTCACATTTTTCTGGGGTGATCGGCGGCCATTTTGTGTCTTGTGGTGCGCCAGCACAAGCTGCGACCAAGTGCATTTAACCCTCAATGGTGTGGTTGTTTTTTGGCTAAAGCCTACATCAGGGTGAAGCTGTCACACCAAGTGCATTTAACCAGCAATAGTCTGTTCATTTTTTGGCCATATACAAAATCAGGGGCAAGCTGCGCCTGTCACCAAGTGCATTTAACCCTCAATGGTGTGGTTGTTTTTTGGCTAAAGCCTACATCAGGGTGAAGCTGTCACACCAAGTGCATTTAACCAGCAATAGTCTGTTCATTTTTTGGCCATATACTAAATCAGGGGCAAGCTGCGCCTGTCACCAAGTGCATTTAACCCTCAATGGTGTGGTTGTTTTTTGGCTAAAGCCTACATCAGGGTGAAGCTGTCACACCAAGTGCATTTAACCAGCAATAGTCTGTTTATTTTTTGGCCATATCCCAGTCTAATTCTGTCACTAAATCCATACCGGTCACCCAGCGCCTAAATACTAGGCCTCAAATTTATATCCAGCTAAATCTGTCCCTAGTGCTGTAGCTGGGCGAGTTATTTAGTGTCCGTTCAAGCACATTTCTTGTTCTGGGTTGAAATACAATTCCCAATTTAGCAATTTCATAATTTAGTGGTTTCTGCTATATCAGAGCTATTTGAAATCTATCCCTAAAAGGGTATATAATATTCAAGGTGCACATTGGGTCATTCAGAATAACTTCACACACACCCGCTACTGTGTATTTCCAAGTCTAATTCTGGCACTAAACCCATACCTGTCACGCAGCGCCTAAATACTAGGCCTCAAATTTATATCCAGCTAAATCTGTCCCTAGTGCTGTAGCTGGGCGAGTTATTTAGTGTCCGTTCAAGCACATTTCTTGTTCTGGGTTGAAATACAATTCCCAATTTAGCAATTTCATAATTTAGTGGTTTCTGCTATATCAGAGCTATTTGAAATCTATCCCTAAAAGGGTATATAATATTCAAGGTGCACATTGGGTCATTCAGAATAACTTCACACACACCCGCTACTGTGTATTTCCAAGTCTAATTCTGGCACTAAACCCATACCTGTCACCCAGCGCCTAAATACTAGGCCTCAAATTTATATCCCGCTAAATCTGTCCTTAGTGCTGTAGCTGGGCGAGTTATTTAGTGTCCGTTCAAGCACATTTCTTGTTCTGGGTTGAAATACAATTCCCAATTTAGCAATTTCATAATTTAGTGGTTTCTGCTATATCAGAGCTATTTGAAATCTATCCCTAAAAGGGTATATAATATTCAAGGTGCACATTGGGTCATTCAGAATAACTTCACACACACCCGCTACTGTGTATTTCCAAGTCTAATTCTGGCACTAAACCCATACCTGTCACCCAGCGCCTAAATACTAGGCCTCAAATTTATATCCCGCTAAATCTGTCCTTAGTGCTGTAGCTGGGCGAGTTATTTAGTGTCCGTTCAAGCACATTTCTTGTTCTGGGTTGAAATACAATTCCCAATTTAGCAATTTCATAATTTAGTGGTTTCTGCTATATCAGAGCTATTTGAAATCTATCCCTAAAAGGGTATATAATATTCAAGGTGCACATTGGGTCATTCAGAATAACTTCACACACACCCGCTACTGTGTATTTCCAAGTCTAATTCTGGCACTAAACCCATACCTGTCACCCAGCGCCTAAATACTAGGCCTCAAATTTATATCCCGCTAAATCTGTCCTTAGTGCTGTAGCTGGGCGAGTTATTTAGTGTCCGTTCAAGCACATTTCTTGTTCTGGGTTGAAATACAATTCCCAATTTAGCAATTTCATAATTTAGTGGTTTCTGCTATATCAGAGCTATTTGAAATCTATCCCTAAAAGGGTATATAATATTCAAGGTGCACATTGGGTCATTCAGAATAACTTCACACACACCCGCTACTGTGTATTTCCAAGTCTAATTCTGGCACTAAACCCATACCTGTCACCCAGCGCCTAAATACTAGGTCTCAAATTTATATCCCGCTAAATCTGTCCTTAGTGCTGTAGCTGGGCGAGTTATTTAGTGTCCGTTCAAGCACATTTCTTGTTCTGGGTTGAAATACAATTCCCAATTTAGCAATTTCATAATTTAGTGGTTTCTGCTATATCAGAGCTATTTGAAATCTATCCCTAAAAGGGTATATAATATTCAAGGTGCACATTGGGTTATTCAGAATAACTTCACACACACCCGCTACTGTGTATTTCCAAGTCTAATTCTGGCACTAAACCCATACCTGTCACCCAGCGCCTAAATACTAGGCCTCAAATTTATATCCCGCTAAATCTGTCCTTAGTGCTGTAGCTGGGCGAGTTATTTAGTGTCCGTTCAAGCACATTTCTTGTTCTGGGTTGAAATACAATTCCCAATTTAGCAATTTCATAATTTAGTGGTTTCTGCTATATCAGAGCTATTTGAAATCTATCCCTAAAAGGGTATATAATATTCAAGGTGCACATAGGGTCATTCAGAATAACTTCACACACACGCTTCTGTGCATTTCCAAGTCTAATTCTGTCACTAAATCCATACCGGTCACCCAGCGCCTAAATACTAGGCCTCAAATTTATATCCAGCTAAATCTGTCCCTAGTGCTGTAGCTGGGCGAGTTATTTAGTGTCCGTTCAAGCACATTTCTTGTTCTGGGTTGAAATACAATTCCCAATTTAGCAATTTCATAATTTAGTGGTTTCTGCTATATCAGAGCTATTTGAAATCTATCCCTAAAAGGGTATATAATATTCAAGGTGCACATTGGGTCATTCAGAATAACTTCACACACACCTGCTACTGTGTATTTCCAAGTCTAATTCTGGCACTAAACCCATACCTGTCACCCAGCGCCTAAATACTAGGCCTCAAATTTATATCCCGCTAAATCTGTCCTTAGTGCTGTAGCTGGGCGAGTTATTTAGTGTCCGTTCAAGCACATTTCTTGTTCTGGGTTGAAATACAATTCCCAATTTAGCAATTTCATAATTTAGTGGTTTCTGCTATATCAGAGCTATTTGAAATCTATCCCTAAAAGGGTATATAATATTCAAGGTGCACATTGGGTCATTCAGAATAACTTCACACACACCCGCTACTGTGTATTTCCAAGTCTAATTCTGGCACTAAACCCATACCTGTCACCCAGCGCCTAAATACTAGGCCTCAAATTTATATCCCGCTAAATCTGTCCTTAGTGCTGTAGCTGGGCGAGTTATTTAGTGTCCGTTCAAGCACATTTCTTGTTCTGGGTTGAAATACAATTCCCAATTTAGCAATTTCATAATTTAGTGGTTTCTGCTATATCAGAGCTATTTGAAATCTATCCCTAAAAGGGTATATAATATTCAAGGTGCACATTGGGTCATTCAGAATAACTTCACACACACCCGCTACTGTGTATTTCCAAGTCTAATTCTGGCACTAAACCCATACCTGTCACCCAGCGCCTAAATACTAGGCCTCAAATTTATATCCCGCTAAATCTGTCCTTAGTGCTGTAGCTGGGCGAGTTATTTAGTGTCCGTTCAAGCACATTTCTTGTTCTGGGTTGAAATACAATTCCCAATTTAGCAATTTCATAATTTAGTGGTTTCTGCTATATCAGAGCTATTTGAAATCTATCCCTAAAAGGGTATATAATATTCAAGGTGCACATAGGGTCATTCAGAATAACTTCACACACACGCTTCTGTGCATTTCCAAGTCTAATTCTGTCACTAAATCCATACCGGTCACCCAGCGCCTAAATACTAGGCCTCAAATTTATATCCAGCTAAATCTGTCCCTAGTGCTGTAGCTGGGCGAGTTATTTAGTGTCCGTTCAAGCACATTTCTTGTTCTGGGTTGAAATACAATTCCCAATTTAGCAATTTCATAATTTAGTGGTTTCTGCTATATCAGAGCTATTTGAAATCTATCCCTAAAAGGGTATATAATATTCAAGGTGCACATAGGGTCATTCAGAATAACTTCACACACCCGCTACTGTGCATTTCCAAATCTAATTCTGTCACTAAACCCATACCTGTCACCCAGCGCCTAAATACTAGGCCTCAAATTTATATCCCGCTAAATCTCTCGTTACCGCTGTCCTGTTGTGGCTGGGAAAGTTATTTAGTGTCCGTCAAAGCACATTTTTTGTTCTGGGTTGAAATACAATTCCCAATTTAGCAATTTCATAATTTAGTCGTTTCTGCTATATCAGAGCTATTTGAAATCTATCCCTAAAAGGGTAGATCATATTGAAGGTGCACATAGGGTCATTCAGAATAACTTCACACACACGCTTCTGTGCATTTCCAAGTCTAATTCTGTCACTAAATCCATACCGGTCACCCAGCGCCTAAATACTAGGCCTCAAATTTATATCCCGCTGAATTTGAATACAATACATTGGGCCAAATAATATATTTGTTGTTGTGGTGAACCATAACAATGAGAAAAACATCTAGTAAGGGACGCGGACGTGGACATGGTCGTGGTGGTGTTAGTGGACCCTCTGGTGCTGGGAGAGGACGTGGCCGTTCTGCCACATCCACACGTCCTAGTGTACCAACTACCTCAGGTCCCAGTAGCCGCCAGAATTTACAGCGATATATGGTGGGGCCCAATGCCGTTCTAAGGATGGTAAGGCCTGAGCAGGTACAGGCATTAGTCAATTGGGTGGCCGACAGTGGATCCAGCACGTTCACATTATCTCCCACCCAGTCTTCTGCAGAAAGCGCACAGATGGCGCCTGAAAACCAACCCCATCAGTCTGTCACATCACCCCCATGCATACCAGGGAAACTGTCTCAGCCTCAAGTTATGCAGCAGTCTCTTATGCTGTTTGAAGACTCCGCTGGCAGGGTTTCCCAAGGGCATCCACCTAGCCCTTCCCCAGCGGTGAAAGACATAGAATGCACTGACGCACAACCACTTATGTTTCCTGATGATGAGGACATGGGAATACCACCTCAGCATGTCTCTGATGATGACGAAACACAGGTGCCAACTGCTGCGTCTTTCTGCAGTGTGCAGACTGAACAGGAGGTCAGGGATCAAGACTGGGTGGAAGACGATGCAGGGGACGATGAGGTCCTAGACCCCACATGGAATGAAGGTCGTGCCACTGACTTTCACAGTTCGGAGGAAGAGGCAGTGGTGAGACCGAGCCAACAGCGTAGCAAAAGAGGGAGCAGTGGGCAAAAGCAGAACACCCGCCGCCAAGAGACTCCGCCTGCTACTGACCGCCGCCATCTGGGACCGAGCACCCCAAAGGCAGCTTCAAGGAGTTCCCTGGCATGGCACTTCTTCAAACAATGTGCTGACGACAAGACCCGAGTGGTTTGCACGCTGTGCCATCAGAGCCTGAAGCGAGGCATTAACGTTCTGAACCTGAGCACAACCTGCATGACCAGGCACCTGCATGCAAAGCATGAACTGCAGTGGAGTAAACACCTTAAAACCAAGGAAGTCACTCAGGCTCCCCCTGCTACCTCTTCTGCTGCTGCCGCCTCGGCCTATTCTGCTGCTGCCGCCTCGGCCTCTTCCTCCGCCTCTGGAGGAACGTTGGCACCTGCCGCCCAGCAAACAGGGGATGTACCACCAACACCACCACCACCACCTCCGTCACCAAGCGTCTCAACCATGTCACACGCCAGCGTTCAGCTCTCCATCTCACAAACATTTGATAGAAAGCGTAAATTCCCACCTAGCCACCCTCGATCCCTGGCCCTGAATGCCAGCATTTCTAAACTACTGGCCTATGAAATGCTGTCATTTAGGCTGGTGGACACAGACAGCTTCAAACAGCTCATGTCGCTTGCTGTCCCACAGTATGTTGTTCCCAGCCGGCACTACTTCTCCAAGAGAGCCGTGCCTTCCCTGCACAACCAAGTATCCGATAAAATCAAGTGTGCACTGCGCAACGCCATCTGTGGCAAGGTCCACCTAACCACAGATACGTGGACCAGTAAGCACGGCCAGGGACGCTATATCTCCCTAACTGCACACTGGGTAAATGTAGTGGCAGCTGGGCCCCAGGCGGAGAGCTGTTTGGCGCACGTCCTTCCGCCGCCAAGGATCGCAGGGCAACATTCTTTGCCTCCTGTTGCCACCTCCTCCTTCTCGGCTTCCTCCTCCTCTTCTTCCACCTGCTCATCCAGTCAGCCACACACCTTCACCACCAACTTCAGCACAGCCCGGGGTAAACGTCAGCAGGCCATTCTGAAACTCATATGTTTGGGGGACAGGCCCCACACCGCACAGGAGTTGTGGCGGGGTATAGAACAACAGACCGACGAGTGGTTGCTGCCGGTGAGCCTCAAGCCCGGCCTGGTGGTGTGTGATAATGGGCGAAATCTCGTTGCAGCTCTGGGACTAGCCAATTTGACGCACATCCCTTGCTTGGCGCATGTGCTGAATTTGGTGGTGCAGAAGTTCATTCACAACTACCCCGACATGTCAGAGCTGCTGCATAAAGTGCGGGCCGTCTGTTCGCGCTTCCGGCGTTCACATCCTGCTGCTGCTCGCCTGTCTGCGCTACAGCGTAACTTCGGCCTTCCCGCTCACCGCCTCATATGCGACGTGCCCACCAGGTGGAACTCCACCTTGCACATGCTGGACAGACTGTGCGAGCAGCAGCAGGCCATAGTGGAGTTTCAGCTGCAGCACGCACGGGTCAGTCGCACTACAGAACAGCACCACTTCACCACCAATGACTGGGCCTCCATGCGAGACCTGTGTGCCCTGTTGCGCTGTTTCGAGTACTCCACCAACATGGCCAGTGGCGATGACACCGTTATCAGCGTTACAATACCACTTCTATGTCTCCTTGAGAAAACACTTAGGGCGATGATGGAAGAGGAGGTGGCCCAGGAGGAGGAGGAGGAGGAGGAGGAGGAGGAAGAGGGGTCATTTTTAGCACTTTCAGGCCAGTCTCTTCGAAGTGACTCAGAGGGAGGTTTTTGGCAACAGCAGAGGCCAGGTACAAATGTGGCCAGCCAGGGCCCACTACTGGAGGACGAGGAGGACGAGGATGAGGAGGAGGTGGAGGAGGATGAGGATGAAGCATGGTCACAGCGGGGTGGCACCCAACGCAGCTCGGGTCCATCACTGGTGCGTGGCTGGGGGGAAAGGCAGGACGATGACGATACGCCTCCCACAGAGGACAGCTTGTCCTTATCCCTGGGCAGCCTGGCACACATGAGCGACTACATGCTGCAGTGCCTGCGCAACGACAGCAGAGTTGCCCACATTTTAACCTGTGCGGACTACTGGGTTGCCACCCTGCTGGATCCACGCTACAAAGACAATGTGCCCACCTTACTTCCTGCACTGGAGCGTGATAGGAAGATGCGCGAGTACAAGCGCACGTTGGTAGACGCGCTACTGAGAGCATTCCCAAATGTCACAGGGGAACAAGTGGAAGCCCAAGGCCAAGGCAGAGGAGGAGCAAGAGGTCGCCAAGGCAGCTGTGTCACGGCCAGCTCCTCTGAGGGCAGGGTTAGCATGGCAGAGATGTGGAAAACTTTTGTCAACACGCCACAGCTAACTGCACCACCACCTGATACGCAACGTGTTAGCAGGAGGCAACATTTCACTAACATGGTGGAACAGTACGTGTGCACACCCCTCCACGTACTGACTGATGGTTCGGCCCCATTCAACTTCTGGGTCTCTAAATTGTCCACGTGGCCAGAGCTAGCCTTTTATGCCTTGGAGGTGCTGGCCTGCCCGGCAGCCAGCGTTTTGTCTGAACGTGTATTCAGCACGGCAGGGGGCGTCATTACAGACAAACGCAGCCGCCTGTCTACAGCCAATGTGGACAAGCTGACGTTCATAAAAATGAACCAGGCATGGATCCCACAGGACCTGTCCGTCCCTTGTCCAGATTAGACATTAACTACCTCCCCATAACCATATATTATTGGACTCCAGGGCACTTCCTCATTCAATCCTATTTTTATTTTCATTTTACCATTATATTGCGATGCTACCCAAAGTTGAATGAACCTCTCCTCTGCCTGTGTGCTAGGCCTAAATATATGCCAATGGACTGTTGCAGTGGTGGCTGACATGAAGCCTGATTCTCTGCTATGACATGCAGACTAATTCTCTGCTGACATGAAGCCAGATTGTCTGTTACGGGACCTCTCTCCTCTGCCTGGGTGCTGGGCCTAAATTTATGACAATGGACTGTTGCAGTGGTGGCTGACGTGAAGCCTCATTCTCTGCTATGACATGCAGACTGATTCTCTGCTGACATGAAGCCAGATTGTCTGTTACGGGACCTCTCTCCTCTGCCTGTGTGCTAGGCCTAAATATATGCCAATGGACTGTTGCAGTGGTGGCTGACGTGAAGCCTGATTCTCTGCTATGACATGCAGACTGATTCTCTGCTGACATGAAGCCAGATCCTCTGTTACGGGACCTCTCTCCTCTGCCTGTGTGTGTGCTGGGCCTAAATATATGCCAATGGACTGTTGCAGTGGTGGCTGACGTGAAGCCTCATTCTCTGCTATGACATGCAGACTAATTCTCTGCTGACATGAAGACAGATTCTCTGTTACGGGACCTCCCTCCTCTGCCTGGGTGCTGGGCCTAAATATATGCCAATGGACTGTTGCAGTGGTGGGTGACGTGAAGCCTCATTCTCTGCTATGACATGCAGACTAATTCTCTGCTGACATGAAGCCAGATTGTCTGTTACGGGACCTCTCTCCTCTGCCTGTGTGTGTGCTGGGCCTAAATATATGCCAATGGACTGTTGCAGTGGTGGCTGACGTGAAGCCTCATTCTCTGCTATGACATGCAGACTAATTCTCTGCTGACATGAAGACAGATTCTCTGTTACGGGACCTCCCTCCTCTGCCTGGGTGCTGGGCCTAAATATATGCCAATGGACTGTTGCAGTGGTGGGTGACGTGAAGCCTGATTCTCTGCTATGACATGCAGACTAATTCTCTGCTGACATGAAGACAGATTCTCTGTTACGGGACCTCTCTCCTCTGCCTGTGTGTGTGCTGGGCCTAAATATATGCCAATGGACTGTTGCAGTGGTGGCTGACGTGAAGCCTCATTCTCTGCTATGACATGCAGACTAATTCTCTGCTGACATGAAGACAGATTCTCTGTTACGGGACCTCCCTCCTCTGCCTGGGTGCTGGGCCTAAATATATGCCAATGGACTGTTGCAGTGGTGGCTGACGTGAAGCCTCATTCTCTGCTATGACATGCAGACTGATTCTCTGCTGACATGAAGCCAGATCGTCTGTTACGGGACCTCTCTGCTCTGCCTGTGTGCTAGGCCTAAATATATGCCAATGGACTGTTGCAGTGGTGGGTGACGTGAAGCCTCATTCTCTGCTATGACATGCAGACTGATTCTCTGCTGTCATGAAGCCAGATTGTCTGTTACGGGACCTCTCTGCTCTGCCTGTGTGCTAGGCCTAAATATATGCCAATGGACTGTTGCAGTGGTGGCTGACGTGAAGCCTCATTCTCTGCTATGACATGCAGACTAATTCTCTGCTGACATGAAGACAGATTCTCTGTTACGGGACCTCCCTCCTCTGCCTGGGTGCTGGGCCTAAATATATGCCAATGGACTGTTGCAGTGGTGGCTGACGTGAAGCCTCATTCTCTGCTATGACATGCAGACTAATTCTCTGCTGACATGAAGACAGATTCTCTGTTACGGGACCTCTCTCCTCTGCCTGGGTGCCGGGGCCTAAATATCTGAGAATGGACTGTTCCAGTGGTGGGTGACGGGAAGCCAGATTCTCTGCTATGGAACCTCTCTCCAATTGATTTTGGTTAATTTTTATTTATTTAATTTTTAATTTAATTCATTTCCCTATCCACATTTGTTTGCAGGGGATTTACCTACATGTTGCTGCCTTTTGCAGCCCTCTAGCTCTTTCCTGGGCTGTTTTACAGCCTTTTTAGTGCCGAAAAGTTCGGGTCCCCATTGACTTCAATGGGGTTCGGGTTCGGGACGAAGTTCGGATCGGGTTCGGATCCCGAACCCGAACATTTCCGGGATGTTCGGCCGAACTTCTCGAACCCGAACATCCAGGTGTTCGCTCAACTCTAGCCCCAAGCTCATCAAACAACCTAAACACTTGGTGATATAAAACGTAACTTTTAAGAAGACATACAATATCATATGTACCAGTATAAATTTCATTTCAACACTGCCATCTAGTGGCTGTCTGGGATAATGACCATCTTGTTTTAACAGAGAGAACTTAGCTTTCCTATTGCTATTATACAGTATACTGCTAGATGCTGAGTGTCAGTTAACATTTGCCAAATCCAAAGTATTTCTGACAATCAAGACAGCAATTGAGAGGAAATGTGAACAAGGTAGCAGAAATAACGGGGAACATTTTTCATGAGGATTTGGAAAAAAAAAAGCAAAAAAAGGATTTTTATGTGTTTTACGGTTAGTGTTTTAGGGTTTCGTGTGGGTAGTGATTAGTGTCAGCGTCTTTTTTCTGTGAAAAAAAAGTATTTTTCTGTGTTTTAGGGTTTTGTGTATATTTTATTTTTCCATTTTTGCCCATGTGTCCCCAACCCAATAAAGTTTGCCCAAATTCCCTCATTATTTTCCTTATATTTTTTTGTATATAAAACAGATCATGAGTGCACGTGGGCATGCTGGCAGCCGTGGTCGTGGTAGGGGAGTTGGTTCCATTGCTGGACTGCTGCCAGCATGGGGCCGCTCCTCTACCCATGGAGAGGTGGGCGCAGGTGGCAGGGGCATCCTCCTCATCCGTAATTTTTTTGGGCATGCAGCTGCCCCTTTTCATCTCAAGCCGCCGAGGAAGTTCATCAAGAGAATGACAAGAGTGTGCAAAGCAGTAATCAAATCAAAAGGTGGCTACTTTGAAGAACCTAGAATGTGACATATTTTCAGTTGTTTCACACTTTTTTGTTATGTATATAATTCCACATGTGTTAATTCATAGTTTTGATGCCTTCAGTGTGAATCTACAATGTTCATAGTCATGAAAATAAAGAAAACTCTTTGAATGAGAAGGTGTGTCCAAACTTTTGGTCTGTACTGTATATTCGCAAAATATTGCAAAATCGAATATTGCCCCTACCGCTCAACACTATCTGCCAACACTGTACTATGTCCTTTCCTTTATGCATTGACCGAGCCACAGGGGCGTGTGTGAGTGTGGGTGGCCAGATGCTAATGGATTG
Organism: Bufo gargarizans; assembly: GCF_014858855.1. NCBI lineage: Eukaryota > Metazoa > Chordata > Amphibia > Anura > Bufonidae > Bufo > Bufo gargarizans. Next base: position 255,697,189 of record NC_058083.1, read on the forward strand.
GAGTCTATGAGAATAGCAATCCAATGATTGCTTGCTATAGTTCCCTATGGGAACTATAAAAAAGGGTTAAAAATCTTTTTACTAATAAAAACATTAAAAAAATATAAAAATCCACCTCCCTTTCACCACATGCAAAAACGCCTGTGATATCAAAATATGAAAATATTTATCCCATATGGGAAAAGGTAAAACAAAAAATGTGTCAACATGGCTGATTTGCTGTTTTTTGGTGTCTTCTCCTCCCACAAAAAAATTCTGCAAAAAGTGATAAAAAACACACCCCAGAATGGTATCAAAGAAGATTACACGCCGCCCCACAAAAAATGAACCCTCACACAGCTCTGTACACATGACTACAAAATAGTTATAGGGGTCAGAAAATGGCAATGAAAAAAAAGTGGTATGTGGGAACAGATAAATAAAAAAAATGATGGCTCTGGGAAGAGAGGGAGCAAAAATGAAAACGCAAAAACTGAATATCACCTTAGTAGGAAAGGGTTAAATTAAGCCATTTAGAAATTTGCTAGTTATTCCATTCTCTGTTAAATTAAATGAACTTTTGTGAAAGTACAGTGACTGTTTAAATCTCAACCCATTTGTAATGGGCAATTATTAGAAACAAACAATTTGTTCTCTATAAATGCCTATCGTTAAGCAGAGGGGAGAACTGCCTTCATGTGCAGCAGTCATCTCTTCTGTATGGGGATGAGTGATTTCGACTGCCATTTCTCATCTCCATAGGGAATCTTTGTTTGCTGGCAATAGATCATCCTGTGTTCACGGGGAAAAAAATTATGTAGCATGCCACAGGAAAGATGTGATCACCCAATAAATGAGCCTTTGCTCGTTCATTGGGTGATCTGTGGCACAGGCACACAGGGGGAAATTATCAGGATTGATCATTCCCTTGAACACTGGTTCCCAATAATCACCTGGATTGCTGGACTGTGTAAAAAGGCCCTTAATTTTCTCTTTGTGGCACTTGAAGATAACGTTTAGCTATGGTATGTGTCCTTTTCTTGACTTCTGTGTTATGGAAGTATAAACTATTTACTCAGTCTTTTTTTTATATAATTGAATTGCTTATTTTTATTTTATGTAGTCTACTGTCCATAATGCCTAGAAAAAGAGCAGCAAGTAGAATAATATAAAGAGTTCTGTGTACCTTGGACTCTTAAATGCAACTTAAATTAGACTTGTTCAGATGGAATAATGCTGCATGTTACTTTAATATTTCAATCAGTAATTCTAGGTTGTTATGTCTCTGAAATACCATTGTGAGACAACAATAGAACTTGAAAGCCAGGCCGCACAGAACCAGCTGAACACAAGCCTGTCCTCGAGACATAACTAGGATGTAATAACATGCTTTAGGAAATGCTGACATGAACTTTGGCAGATGTGCCCCTTGCAATTCTTCAACACAGAAGACCATTGGAAATGATTGCCCATTTAATCCATTTTTTTTTAAAGCATTCTGCTTTTGAACATGCTTGTTTTCTATTACAACAAATTAGAGGTGAAATTGTCATAACTTGCCAGTTAAGACTAGTTTTACAGATCCACCACTTCCAGTTTTTGAATTCAGGATTTTTGAGTGATTTTATTGTATAAATGATCTTTTCTGAAATTATTGCTGCTTCACAATAGAAGTGTATTAGACAATGGAACATACTAGAACTTCAAGGACAATGTTTCCCTATAGACAATAAATAACATATAATTGTACATTATGACTATGCACATCACTAATAATAACTCTATAAAACTAAAACTCCAGCAAAAAAGGAAACTGAATTAAAACAAAGGTAATGCAACATTCTCTGAAAGTGAACACAAGGAACATGCTAAAATACCATACTCTCAATACCTGCACCAAATTGGTGGTATTGTAATAGTTAAGTTTACATGGTCAAACCACTAGACCATAGGTGGTCAATTTACCAGTATTCTACATTGCCCATTTGCTATAGAATGGCGGTTGGATACATTTATGAGAAGTACAGAAACAGCCACCTATAGGGGGCCATCCACAGGTCATGGCATATACTACAGTTATGACACTGTCACCAAAAGTCACGTTCAGGACTGGTGCATGGATTGAAAGGAGGACACCAGAAATTGTTGAACATGATAAGTAAGACTTCAAGTCTAATGGTTACAGTTCTGTCAGCAACTTAAGGGCACAGCACTTAAATTTACCCAACCCGAAATAGAAACTTTTCACCCTTGATATGGGTGTCAAGTGACACAGGGTTGTTCAAAAGGGGCTGGCTGCTCTTGGCTGCACGCGTTGTTCTGATCTCATCACAACTCACACTAGCCAGCCTACTCCACAGGTTTCCCTTCACTGAAATGTCCACAACATGACTCTTTGATGTAGCCCTCACTCTAGTTCTCTAATAACTCTCTGTCTCCTAGTGGTGTCACTGCTACAGTTCATGGTCACTAGGAGTACCCCATTCACCACAAAAATAAACAATTAAACCCTTCCTGGCAGTGATTTTCATTCTTTGCGTTTTCGTTTTTTTATCCATGTCTTTATGGACCCATGACTTTTTTTATTTTTTCGTTCACATAAACATATGAGGGCTTGGTTTTTGTGGGATATGTTTCTAATGGCACCATTTAATATTGCATATGATTTAGTGGGAAGCTAGAAAATAAATCCAAATGGGGTTAAATTGAAGAAAAAAAACAATTCCATCACAGTTTTATGGTTTTTGTTTTTACGGCATTCATTATGCAGTAAAACTGACCCATGCCCTTCATTCTCTGGGTTAGTACGATTACAAAAATACCACATTTATATAGTTTTCCTTTGTGTTTTAATACTGAAAAAAAAAATAAAAATTTTATCGCCATATTCTGGCCCCCATAACTTTTTATAGTTATGTCTATACAGCTATATGAAGTGCTGCTGTGTTTGACTTTTTTTTAGTTATCACCATGTACATCCACATATTTACCATATTGTACCAGAATTTTTTTTTTGTCATACAGTGGGGGCTGGCTGTGTAATACAGCTGTCACCAGGCCACAATTACCGGGATTGGAGATAACTCTGAACCCAATCATTTGACCCCATATATGCTGTGGTCAATAGTGACTACGGAACCGAGAGGTTAGGCAAAGAAAGGGGGCTCTCTATGTCCTCTGATCGGAGCTTTCATGGTGAAATCATGGGGTTCTTATCAGTTATATAGCAGCCTTGGAAAGCTACCAGGCCTTCCATAGGTAACTACCTGTTAAGCCCTTGCTGCAGCAGGGCTTACTAGCCAGCCAGTGATAATCTCATAGACTGCATTAGTATATAATTGCAGAATAAGATCAGAGGACTGCATGTTATAGTATCCTTATGTGATTAAAAAGAATAGTAAAAAATACTGATATTTTTTAAAATATAAAAAACAAAAGTTATAAAATTCAATTCCTTATTTACCAATTTCACATATACATGTTAAAAGCAAAATACCATTAAGTTCACAGTATGGCGGGATCCTGGACCTTGTGGATGGATCCACATGGCCTTAAATTGCACTGCACAGTGATGTAGAATTTGTTTAAAATTTCTCGTAGCTGTCAGAGTGATGCAGAATAAAATTTTCCATAACAGAATGTGGTATCTAGGAATGATGAATTTAGGTCCAATTGGTGGACCGACCATAAACGATTGCAATAGTAACGCAGACTAATTTTCTTGCTAAAAGAATGTATTAGCTACATTGAATTTGGGTCCAGTTGGTGGAGGGATTTGTGTGGTTCATTAAAATAACCAACAACACTACTCCCGTATGGAAATAATCCAGCTGCCATGTTTGATCCATTCAGCAAGTTCGGCCCATCTGGTTTTAACCCTAACACAAGGAGTTATTTGAATCCAGGCGTTCTGCGTCCAACTTCCTGGCATTCAGTACTAACTGTACTGTAATGCCCTTACTTGTCTGGAGCTGCACTAAAGGGATCGCTGCACGTCTACCCTTTGCCGACAGGTGCGGGTTGCATGCTCAACGTGGTTCTAAACAAATACATGACGGACCAAATGAATTGGGTGCAAAGGACCTAATTGATCGACCCCTAATCTTATACTGTTATAATCCCCCATTTTCTGCCCAATGAGAGAGTTGCAATGGCAGATGTATATTCAAATAAAACCGTATTAGGACTTAGAAATTCATATCTAATACAAACGAATCGTCCTGAATGGATGCATTTGTTTGTATTATCGGTGCAGATCCGCCCTGTACAAGTACAGGACAGATCCGCACAAACGCAAGTGTGAAAGTAGCCTTAGGGGGGATGTTTACATGGTATTGTACGTTGGAGGCGACTGGGGAGGAGGTGATGTTATTTACATGGGACTGTATGGTGGAGGGAGGATTATAACTGCAGGGGGCACTGCAGATCCAGGGGAACTTATAGGCGGTCTTATTACTACTGCAGGCTCTATTGGAGGGTCTTATTACTGTTCCTGCATCACACAGCCGCACAGTCCCAGCAGTCTCAGCCACCAGCCGCTGCCAGCAGTCTCAGCACCACCAGTCAGTGCAAGCAGTCAGTGCCAGCCATCTCAGCCATACAATGTGGTCAAGTTCCCTTGCCATTTAATATAGACTGTTCCTACTAATGTTTATGCACTACTGTTCTAGCACCCGTTATTGCAACGGTCTTAATGTCTAGTAAAGTCTTAAGACTAGATTCTGCAGAAAAAATATTACATGGGGAATACATATAACTATTAAGACAGGTATGTCAGGATAGATGACAGGTCCTCTTTAAGAAGAACTTCCCCCGTTACTTATACTGTATATATTAACCTGTTATTATTTTTCTACGTCGATTTAAGCTCTGTTTTCATATGGACTTCATGTATCTATCCATGGATATTGTATACATCGTTGATATGCCTTCTCATTTTCAACAACCGTGAAAACAAGGTTTGGAAGGTCCAATATGTTGCTTTTTCAGTGGACATTTATCACTTTGGGATTTGCTGTACATGTGTATCGAATACAGTGGCATTTGTCAGGTTTCTACTAGTGTTGATCGAGCACCAAAGTGCTCAAGTAGAAAACTTTGCAATGCTCAGGTGCTCTAACAAGCACAATGGAAGGCCCTGAGCATTAAACCAGGCACCCACTGCTCTGAAGAGGGGAGGGTGTCAGCCAGGATTCAAACTGACAACCTTCTGCATTAGAGGCAAAACACTTAACCACTCAGCTATAATAGCTGCTCAGCCAGTTACTTAAAACAATAAAATAAAATTCACTTCTACTGTAGAGGAATACATACTACTAGTAAGTATTCCTATACAGTAGAAGTCTCATATTTTTCATTTTTTTAGTGATTGGCTATAGACCAGACCAAACCTTTGGACACACCTTCTCATTCAAGGAGTTTTCTTTATTTTCATGACTATTAAAATTGTAGATTCACACTGAAGGCATCAAAACTATGAATTAACACATGTGGAATTATATACATAACAAAAAAGTGTGAAACAACTGAAAATATGTCATATTCTAGGTTCTTCAAAGTAGCCACCTTTTGCTTTGATTACTGCTTTGCACACTCTTGGCATTCTCTTGATGAGCTTCAAGAGGTAGTCGCCTGAAATGGTTTTCACTTCACAGGTGTGCCCTGTTAGGTTTAATAAGTGGGATTTCTTGCCTTATAAATGGGGTTGGGACCATTAGTTGTGTTGTGGAGAAGTCAGGTGGATACACAGCTGATAGTCCTACTAAATAGACTGTTAGAATTTGTATTATGGCAAGAAAAAAGCAGCTAAGTAAAGAAAAACGAGTGGCCATCATTACTTTAAGAAATGAAGGTCCGTCAGACTGAAAAATTGGGAAAACTTTGAAAGTGTCCCTAAGTGCAGTCACAAAAACCATCAAGCGCTACAAAGAAACTGGCTCACATGCGGACCGCCCCAGGAAAGGAAGACCAAGTGTCACCTCTGCTGCTGAGGATAAGTTCATCCGAGTCACCAGCCTCAGAAATCGCAGGTTCCCTTACGTCCTACCAGCAGCACAGATGGGCTTAACTTCCCCCCGTGGACTGGTAGGACTGGCGGAATTTTTAATGAGCCCAAAGAATAACCAATAGAAGAACTCCAGCTCCCTTAAAGGGAGGGGTTCGCCCCCCAGCCCAGCGTGTTTTTTTTCTCCTTTTTTTGTCCTTACATCTAGCGCTTTTTTCCCTGCGCTTATTCTTTTCATTCCCCCATTCAGCTGCTATGTTTAGCGATATTTGGGGGCGATGTGTTCTCTCTAATTGCTGAGTTTTTCCCTCCTGGATGCCTCGGCTAGCTCAGACTCCGGCATGGCATGGGCGCCGCCATGACTGGAAGTGATGCGCTGCCGGCTGCGGCGTCACTTACGGTCTTTCGGCTGATGTCGTTTTTCACTTCTGCTTAAAGCAAACTAATTCTTGCCAGCCGGGGGTTTGTTTTCACAGGAGGGGTGGGCGATGTAAAGGCAATTAAGATGTATTTCTTTACCACAGTAATGTTTAACTACATATAGCTGTTACGATGACTCCTGGGGGAGTGCTAGTGGCTGGGCCCCTCCCCTGGGTGGAGCCGTTCCCTTCTAGTAAGTATCCCTGATAGCGTCAGTCTGTCTCTGGCTGTGCTGCTTTAACAAGCTAGCTCCAGAGTCTCCTGTGTTTCAGTGAGAGTTTTTTTTGCTATCATCTGAATTCCATTCATCCTCTATCTTTCAAAGTGCTTGACTTTTTCTCCTCTGGTTCGTGCCGCTAATTAATGTCTTTTACTTCCTTAGTTTTTAGGGATGTTTTAATTTTCTTCTTTCGTTTCAGCTATGGCTTCTCCTAGAGAGTCAGACCAGCAACGGAAGTCTGCGTCCAAGAGGAAACACCTGGCCTGTTATGATTGCAACACGCCTCTTGACGATAGTTGCCCCTATTCCAGGTGCGACAGCTGCCGTTCTGGCACCACTACAGAACCGTCTATGCAGCATATGTACCAGTGGGCTAAGACAAACGTGGACGACTCCATCAAGGGTGTCGTACGCCTTCTAAATGAGAGGCTACCGGTTCCCTCTCAGACTCCGATGGAGGTTGTCGCCCCCTACTGACAGACCAATGCCCCTTTCTGTGGGGTCAGCTTCCTCGGATGGGGACCAGTTTGGCTCATATTGACTACGGACACGTCCCTTGTAGGCTGGGGCGCCCATTTAGATGGATCCCCAGTTCGGGGATCTTGGTCTCCTCAGAAGCGGCATCTTTCCTCAAATCTCCGCGAGATGCGTGCTATCCGGATAGCCCTCCTTCACTTCGCCCCTCAGATTCGGGGCAAAGCTGTGAAAGTCCAGTCAGACAACATGACTGCCGTGCTTTACATAAACAAGCAGGGATGCACAAGATCCTTACCCCTTCTTTCAGAAATTGGGGTAATTCTGCGGTGGGCAGAGCTGAACCTATCCCATCTATCTGCCACTCATATCCGATGCTCCCTCAACATCATTGCGGATCGCCTAAGTCACGGCTTACCGACCATGGAGTGGTCACTGCATCCGGAGATCTTCAAGCAGCTAGTCCTCAGATGGGGTATGCCAGAAATGGATCTTATGGCAACAAGGTTCAACGCCAAGGTACAGAGGTTCTGTTCCCTATACAGGGAGGACAACCCCCTGGCGATAGACGCTCTGACGATACCGTGGAGGTTCAGGCTGGCTTACATCTTCCCTCCCTTTTCCATTATTCCGAGGGTATTGATGAAAATCTGTCAGCATCAGGCCTCGGTAATAGCCATCATACCATTTTGGCCCAGGAGATCCTGGTTTACCCAGCTCATTCAGATTAGTCCGGGAAAATATTGGAAACTTCCCCTGGAGCAGACCCTGGTGTCGTGGGACACGCATCTCAGTCCAGATCTGCACAGATTCCACCTGACAGCATGGAGGTTGATCAGTCCCTTCCCAGAGTGGATGGGCTCTCTGAGTCGGTCCTGAGAACTTTGTCGCATTCCAGAGCAGAGTCTACCAAGAAGGCCTACTCCCGGATCAGGAGGATCTTCACCTCATGGTGTAGTTCCAACCAGGTGGAGTCTGCAGATCCGCCCCTCTCTGCAATCTTACAATTCCTCCAGGATGGGTTGGATAGAGGTCTCTCCCCTTCTACCCTGAAGGTCCAAGTTTTTGCCATCTTGGCCTGTCTCAACAGGCCATATTCTCGGGACCAGCTCATCAAATGCTTCCTTAAGGGAGCAGAAAGATTGAAGCCTACGATACTGAAACCCGTTCCCCAATGGGACTTGTCAGTAGTTCTCAAGGGGTTAGCATCTCCCCCCTTTGAACCTTTGGAGGAGGCAAGCTTTAAATTTCTAACACTCAAGGTGGTCTTTCTTCTGGCTATAACCTCAGCCAAAAGAATTTCGGAGCTGCAAGCTTTCTCCGCTTTACACCCATACATCATTTTCTTACAGGACAGAGTCCTTCTAAAATTTCTACCTTATTTTAGACCTAAGGTTCCAACTTTTCAAAATATCAATTATTCTCTGCCTCCTCTGATGTTCCAGTCCGACATCCACTGGACATATCGAGATGCCTCCAGATCTATGTGGATAGATCCAGAGAATTCAGTATAGATGAGAACCTCTTCATCCTGTTTGCCGGTAAGTCTAAAGGCCGTAAGGTGTCTAAAACTACTATTAGTCGCCGGGTCAAGGAAGCCATTAGGGAAGCTTTCACCTCCCAATCCTTAGATCCTCCGGAGTTTGTGAGGGCCCATTCTACTAGGGCCGTAGCTACCTCTGTCACGGAGAGAAGTCTTCTCTCCCTAGAGTTGATCTGTAAGGCGGCTTCCTGGAGCTCTGAATCAACCTTCATCTCTCATTATAGAATAGATGCTAAGGTAGCAGAGTTTTTGGCCTTTGGGCAGACAGTTCTTACTTCTGCCGGGCATGAGGACCCTCCCTAGGGGATTCTTATTGCTATCTCTCCATCTGTGCTGCTGGTAGGACGTAAGGGAATCGTTAATTTCTTACGATTATTTGTTTTTCCTTAGTCCTAACAGCAGCACACAAATTTTCCCGCCCTAAGTACTTTTCTTGGTATAGACACGCTGGGCTGGGGGGCGAACCCCTCCCTTTAAGGGAGCTGGAGTTCTTCTATTGGTTATTCTTTGGGCTCATTAAAAATTCTGCCGGTCCTACCAGTCCACAGGGAGCAGTTAACCCCATCTGTGCTGCTGTTAGGACTAAGGGAAAACAAATTAAGTGATTAACAGCAGCTCAGATTAGAGACCAGGTCAATGCCACACAGAGTTCTAGCCGCAGACACATCTCTAGAACAACTGTTAAGAGGAGACTGTGCGAATCAGGCCTTCATGGTAGAATATCTGCTAGGAAACCACTGCTAAGGACAGGCAACAAGCAGAAGAGACTTGTTTGGGCTAAAGAACACAAGGAATGGACATTAGATCAGTGGAAATCTGTGCTTTGGTCTGATGAGTCCAAATTTGAGATCTTTGGTTCCAACCACCGTGTCTTTGTGCGACGCAGAAAAGGTGAACGGATGGACTCTACATGCCTGGTTCCCACCGTGAAGCATGAAGGAGGAGGTGTGGGGGTGCTTTGCTGGTGACACTGTTGGGGATTTATTCAAAATTGAAGGCATACTGAACCAGCATGGCTACCACAGCATCTTGCAGCGGCATGCTATTCCATCTGGTTTGCGTTTAGTTGGACCATGAAGGAGAGTGATGGGGTGCTGTGCCAGATGACCTGGCCTCCACAGTCACTGGACCTGAACCCAATTGAGATGGTTTGGGGTGAGCTGGACCGCAGAGTGAAGGCAAAAGGGCCAACAAGTGCTAAGCATATCTGGGAACTCCTTCAAGACTGTTGGAAGACCATTTCAGGTGACTACCTCTTGAAGCTCATCAAGAGAATGACAAGAGTGTGCAAAGCAGTAATCAAAGCAAAAGGTGGCTACTTTGAAGAACCTAGAATATGACATATTTTCAGTTGTTTCACACTTTTGTGTTATGTATATAATTCCACATGTGTTAATTCATAGTTTTGATGCCTTCAGTGTGAACCTACAATTTTCATAGTCATGAAAATAAAGAAAACTCTTTGAATGAGAAGGTGTGTCCAAACTTTTGGTCTGAACTGTATATTACAGGTGAAACTCGAAAAATTAGAATATCGAGCAAAGTTAATTTATTTCAGTAATGCAACTTAAAAGGTGAAACTAACATATGAGATAGTCTCATTACATGCAAAGCGAGATATTTCAAGCCTTTATTTGTCATAATTTGGATGATTATGGCTTACAGCTCATGAAACCCCAAAGTCACAATTTTGAGGTACCCTTTGCTCAGGGGGTATGGATTAATTAGCTGACTAGAGTGTGACACTTTGAGCCTAGAATATTGAACCTTTTAACAAAACTCTAATTTTAAGTTGCATTAATGCAATTCCTTTTAAGTTGCATTACTGAAACAAATGGACTTTTGCACGATATTCTAATTTTTTTTAGTTTTACCTGTGTGTGTGTGTATATATATATAAAAAATTTGGGGTAATTACACATTTATCTTGTGCCAACCATTTTTTACAATTACAAAAAAATTATATAAGATATATAAATCTAAATTAGCCTCTATTTCTGAAAAAGTTTGTGATGAGATTTGAACTCACAGTTTCTACATTACAGCCCAGAACTTTAACCACTACACTATATAGCTGCATAGCGAGTTGCTTAAAAAAAAGAAAAAGAAATGAGACTTCTACTGTAGAGGAATACTTACTATTAGACATAGCTATATATGGAGTCAGAGCAGGGACTCCTAAGCCGCGATAGAAATAGAGGCTAAATTAGATTTAAATACACTGCCCTGCCTCGAGAATAGCACTCGAGCACGCGCGGTGTTCGGCCGAACTCCGCCATGTGCTGAGCATAGCAATGCTCGAGCCATACTGGTGTTCAGCCGAGCATGCTCACTCAACAATAGTTTCTACGTTTTATTCATATGGCAGGAGATTTCCTTGGTATTTTCTCTGAAGATGCAACCTAACAGTGATGTGAACACAATCTGATGAAAGCCCGGCTGGACACCAGAAATACAGAGCAAAGTCAATATAATAACCAGAATATGATGTCATCAATAGCCAAACTACATAAAACAGAGTTTCCAAAGACTACACTGTTACAAGTTACTGTAAGAAGATTTTATATGACATCAACATCGTTTATTATTAGTCTACAGTTAAAATTTCAAAACTATAGCTGGTAAGAGAGACTATTCCTGTGTTCTCTTTACTATATTTCCATTCCCAGAAAGTTAAAGTGGTCCTGCAGGTGCCCTTTTATAATTGCTCTTTGAAATCATTGCCAAACATGATACATAGTGATGTGGTATAGGTCTTCTGATGTATCCTGGCGTTTTCAGTATACGGTATATAAAAAAAGACTTTAATTATATGATATGCTGTTATCATGACCACAATGGAAATATTAATTATAATACACACTATACATGAATGCACATGTGTTACCTGAACAGAAGAATTGATCTTAAGTCTACAAATGTGTGTTGCTATTGTCTACATTCCATTGTTTGTTCCTGTGATTCATACAGGGATTGTATCCTTAATTTAAATAGTATCAGAATTTAGAGCTACATCTTAGCAAATATAATACCTGTAAAGACTAATTCCACAAAGTCCTATGCATATTTTTCCTTTTCTTTCCTATGTACGGTACCAATGACAAATAAGGGATTAAAAGGGAAATAATGAGAGCAGAAAAATATGAGCAAATCTCATGACTCTTGAGAGAAAGGGAAAGGATCTTCATTTGACAGGCATTGCTTTGAAAGGAATTATTATCGTGAATGTAAATGGTGAAATGCTGTTTAAAATGAAAAATAATAGCAATTGATTCATATCTTCCAAAAAGGTTTCAAATTAGCTGACAGAACACACTTATTAAAGACGGTGGTCTGTAAGGCATGTTATAGAAATAAAACAAAGCCAGCATCAAAATCCCATTCATTTTAATCATCCACTGCAATGAAATCAATAGTCAGAAGCTGTACATGATATCTAGACAAATACAACTGAAGAAGGCTCATGGACTTTCAGCCATACTTGTCTCCAATACATTGATGTTTACAGAAATCTGAAAACGAATACCAATTGTTCTAGATTACGCAAATCAGCGTTGTCTGAATGACAAACAATATAAGTACAAGTTTGAGATTCAGTTGTATGGCATATGTAACCAGTATGTGACAGACAAATAATCAATTTAGTAACATAAACTGAAAACTCTTTGATGAAGACCCCCATATAGCATACAGTTTTGTATGGTGATATTTCAGTTGATTACATGCATCTGGGAAGTGTTCTCCTGTTCTACACCTACAGGGAGTGCAGAATTATTAGGCAAGTTGTATTTTTGAGGATTAATTTTATTATTGAACAACAACCATGTTCTCAATGAACCCAAAAAACTCATTAATATCAAAGCTGAATATTTTTGGAAGTAGTTTTTAGTTTTAGCTATTTTAGGGGGATATCTGTGTGTGCAGGTGACTATTACTGTGCATAATTATTAGGCAACTTAACAAAAAACAAATATATACCCATTTCAATTATTTATTTTTACCAGTGAAACCAATATAACATCTCAACATTCACAAATATACATTTCTGACATTCAAAAACAAAAACAAATCAGTGACCAATATAGCCACCTTTCTTTGCAAGGACACATAAAAAGCCTGCCATCCATGGATTCTGTCAGTGTTTTGATCTGTTCACCATCAACATTGCGTGCAGCAGCAACCACAGCCTCCCAGACACTGTTCAGAGAGGTGTACTGTTTTCCCTCCTTGTAAATCTCACATTTGATGATGGACCACAGGTTCTCAATGGGGTTCAGATCAGGTGAACAAGGAGGCCATGTCATTAGATTTTCTTCTTTTATACCCTTTCTTGCCAGCCACGCTGTGGAGTACTTGGACGCGTGTGATGGAGCATTGTCCTGCATGAAAATCATGTTTTTCTTGAAGGATGCAGACTTCTTCCTGTACCACTGCTTGAAGAAGGTGTCTTCCAGAAACTGGCAGTAGGACTGGGAGTTGAGCTTGACTCCATCCTCAACCCGAAAAGGCCCCACAAGCTCATCTTTGATGATACCAGCCCAAACCAGTACTCCACCTCCACCTTGCTGGCGTCTGAGTCGGACCGGAGCTCTCTGCCCTTTACCAATCCAGCCACGGGCCCATCCATCTGGCCCATCAAGACTCACTCTCATTTCATCAGTCCATAAAACCTTAGAAAAATCAGTCTTGAGATATTTCTTGGCCCAGTCTTGACGTTTCAGCTTGTGTGTCTTGTTCAGTGGTGGTCGTCTTTCAGCCTTTCTTACCTTGGCCATGTCTCTGAGTATTGCACACCTTGTGCTTTTGGGCACTCCAGTGATGTTGCAGCTCTGAAATATGGCCAAACTGGTGGCAAGTGGCTTCTTGGCAGCTGCACGCTTGACTTTTCTCAGTTCATGGGCAGTTATTCTGCGCCTTGGTTTTTCCACACGCTTCTTGTGACCCTGTTGACTATTTTGAATAAAACGCTTGATTGTTCGATGATCACGCTTCAGAAGCTTTGCAATATTAAGAGTGCTGCATCCCTCTGCAAGATATCTCACTATTTTTGACTTTTCTGAGCCTGTCAAGTCCTTCTTTTGACCCATTTTGCCAAAGGAAAGGAAGTTGCCTAATAATTATGCACACCTGATATAGGGTGTTGATGTCATTAGACCACACCCCTTCTCATTACAGAGATGCACATCACCTAATATGCTTAATTGGTAGTAGGCTTTCGAGCCTATACAGCTTGGAGTAAGACAACATGCATAAAGAGGATGATGTGGTCAAAATACTCATTCGCCTAATAATTCTGCACTCCCTGTAGTCTTGTAACTGTACAAGGGACATGTAAACTCAATAACCAAAATTATCAGTTCCCAGCAAGGCTCCACTGTACATAGCAGCTATTAGCATTGTTCCCATTTACTTTGCAATACCCAACATGGTTGCCCAGCTTCTCAGTCCCCAGGATAAACCCTTTATTCCTGATAGTTTCCAGTTGGATACCACCATTTTAGTCCACAGCATAACACCCCTTTCATCTCAGTCATCAGGATAACTCCCCTCTTTTCCGTACTAATCATTGCTCGAGTCTACTTCTCAGTCCCCAAGATAATTATCTTTTTCTTGCCAGTCTCCAGTTGGACTCCACCAGTGTCTCTGTCCCTGGCGTGGCTCCCCTCCCTTTTTCATCAACAACATAGCTCCCCTCTTGACAGTCTCCAGCATGGCTGAACTCTCCTTCTCAGTTCCCTGTATAAATTATTCAGAAATGATTACTTGAGTTTTAACCATATTCTGCTAGTCTGGAACCTAGTATAGAGGATGTGAAAATGACCTAGTGAGCCCTTGTCAATCTGACTTACATATGTGCTTGACAGCTGAAGGCAGCTGTGTTGGTGCCATATTCATATGTGCCCACATTGCTGAGAATTTTTTGTTTTTATATATGCAGATGAGCATCTAGGAGCAATAGGGGCGTTGCTGTTACACCTAGAGGCTCAGCTTTCTCTGCAACTGCTGCCCCCTCTGCACTTTGACAGGGCTAGGTGTGATGATGTTTTCCAGGCTTGCCCTGACAATGATAGTACAGAGGGCAAGGCAGTTTCAGGAAGAGCAGAGCCTTTATGTGTAATGGCAGTGCCCCTGTTGCTCGTAGAGGCTCAGTTACATATGTTAAAACTCTATCTCAGCAATGTTGGCACGAATATGAATATTGGACCAACACAGATGCCTTCAGCTGCCAAGCATACATGCAACAGGTCAGCCAGTTTCATAGGTATAAATCTGCTGACATATGCCTTTTAAACCTGCGATGTCACGTTCATCGATCACATGGCCTAGGTGCTGTTACGCTGAGTGCTCCGGGTCCCCTGCTGGCCTCGGAGCACTCACAGCGTATGCCCCCAGGCAGCACTCCAGCGTCTCGGCGTGTGCGTCCTCGCTCTCTAGGGCGCGCGCGCGCCGGGACTCTTAGATTCAAAGGGTCAGTGCACCAGTGATTGGTGCCTGGTCCAAAGGGGTTATTAAGGGTTAAGGTTTGTGAGAGGCAGTGCTGACTTAATTAGGCTGCACCTGTGCACTGCCCATATATAACTTCTCCTCCCACAGCTTTCTGCCGGATCTTTGTGCCTTGTGCCTCGCCTGTTGCCGAACCTGTTGCTACCGTCTACTCGCCTTTGAACCTTTGCCGCCTGCCCTGACCTCTGCTACGTCCGACTATGCTCTTGCCTTCTCCCTGTGTACCACGCCTTATTAGCTGCCAGAGAGGTCGAGTTGTTACTAGGGGACACGACCTGGTAGTTACCGCCGCAGCAAATCCATCCCGCTTTGCGGCGGGCTCTGGTGAAGACCAGTAACTGCTTAGAACCGGTCCTTTAGTACAACCCGCGCCATCGCCTCTCTGGTCCAGAGGATCCACTACCTGTCCAGCCGGTATGTGACAGGTGCAGCTCGGTCCCATTCAAGTAAATTGGGCTGAGCTTCAATATCAAGCTCAGCCTCTAAAAAGTGACTCTGGCCTCTTCAAACAGCTGACTAGTGAGGGTGCCAGGTGACAGACCCCCACAGATCAGTTATTGATGACCTATTCTGAGGATAACTTATCAGTATTAAACACCTGGAAAACCCATTAAAAGGGAATCTGCCACCATGAAAATGCAATGTGAACAACAGGAGGCAGGTTATAGAGTAGGAGGAGCTGAGCAGATTGATATATAGTGTTGTGGGAAAAGATTCAGCAAAACTTGTAATTTATACATTTATATTCCTTCTCATTCTGGGCTTTGAAGTCCTGGAGTCCTATCAGTGATTGACAGTCTTCCCTATTTTACTGTGTATACAGAGATTGCTGTCAATCACTGACAGGACCGCCTTCTGAACTTCAGATGACAGAATAAGCAGGAATTTCAATGAATGAAATACCAGTTTTACTTAATCTTTTCCCATAAACTATATATCAGTCTGATCAGCTCCTCCTGCTCTATAACATGCTGCCAACAGCTCAAAACACCATGTTCAGTGTGACAGGTGCCCTTTAAGCAAGTGGTTAAATGGATGTATGGTAATAATTTCCTACTCTCATGTCTGCTATAGTTTTCCTATATAACATTCTGATTTGTATTGACCAAGTCAGACATGTTATGTCTGAAAAAGACTTGCATTAAAGCTCTATAGAAGTCTATGATAGTGTGCTGTAAGGGTACATAATTAAAGTGGTTGTACCATCTCAGACATTAGGGGCATATTGCTATGATATGCCCCCAATCTCTGATAGGTGCGGGTCCCAGAGGTATATTTAGAATGGAGCCATCAAAGTCCCGGAGGGCACACTGCATGTGCAGCTGCCCTCCATGCAGAGCACTGGCTTGGCTATTTCCATCAGCACCGTAGAAGTGAATGGACCGATGGCCGCTCTTGCGTGGTGTGCCTCCTATTCATTTCAGTAGGACTTCCGAAAATAGCCAGGTGTGCTGCTCAGATATTTTTGGTTCTCCAATAGGAATAAATGGACGGTGGCCGCATCTGTGCAGTGCTCCCTCTGGGACTTTGCCGGCTCTGTTCTATATATAGGTTAGACTCTCTTCCAATATATTTTGATCAAAACACATATGTGCCCACCTACCTGCGCCAATGTGGTCTCAGTCAGACAGGACCTAATATAAACCTATCTATACCGTTGGGCATCTACATTCAGGAGAGCAGTCCCTGTACATATAGTGTGCTGCTCCTAGTTACCTCTGTGTACACCAAGCAACAAATGAGAGGAAGAGCCCTCACAACTACTATATATGTACCACCTAATCAAAGTCATCTGTGGAATAGGCATTGCAAAAGTGCACAAAAATGCTACTCCCCGGATAAAATAGAAGCACATTCACACTGGAAGGTGCCACTCCTTCAATAGCATATTACAAACTAATCAAAAATCCACCCTCCCCTTTGCGATGCGTCTCTCTAAAGAAGGAGTTAAGGCAAAGAAGACAAATATTTCCAAGCACCCCATATCCTGGTCCAATTTCCCTCTATATTTCTTTGTTTATAAATAATCTTCTCATAGCTCTTGATCTTATTAACCGAGTTTAACCATGTAGTTACATTTGGTGTATTCCTTGAAAACCAGACCTGTGTAATCAAGAGTCTTGCCAGAAACATTACTTTTAACAAAATCATCTTTTTATCTTTATGGCAATTTACCTTAGAGAGATCACCCAATATCCAACATTCCACCATAAAAGGGATCACAGCTTTAAATGTTTCCGTAATTACTGTGTCAATTGCTCCCCAGTACTCTTTTAGTTCTGTACAGGACCAGATTGATCTGGCCTTTTGATCAGGGGAGCTTATATTATTAAATAGTGCTTTGACTAATAATCTATAAAGATGAGCAATCCTAACTCTGTGACCTAAATTCCCATTAATTCATTTAAAGGTGTAGAGGTGTCTATATCTGAAGCTGAAAGTACCTAAACCATGATGCATTTATTATATTCTCTCTTTGTGCTAACTCCAAAAACAAAATTATATCTCCTTTCCTCGCCACCTGTGCTACATAAAAAATATATTATTTTTTTGTCAATACTGATCCCTTACTAATTGATCTAAAACCTGTAAGTGATATTTATGTAAAAGGTGTGTACAACATAGGAATCCCTTTATTCCCAACCATCCTCTAATAGTATGCCAGAACTTACTGAACAATTTTCTTATCTCACCATAATCCTGCCGCATATTAGTTATTTTCCCAGATTCTACTGAAGTAAACATGTTGTCATAGCCAGATCTACTCACTAATGTCCTACATAGTAGGCTTTTCTTCCAATGGCAATATAGCCATAACTATTCAGATATAAAATAACCCTTGAAATTTGGAAGATTCAGCCCTCTTTTTTCTATCGACTTATAAAAATTTCCCACTTTAAGATTTTACACGCTTTCTTCCCAAAAGTAAATCATCAATAATTCTATTCAATTAATTAAAAAAATGTATCCTCAATCCATGGATGGGAATTCCTTAGAATATAAAGAAGCTGGGTTAAAATCACCATCTTAATTAGGATTCAAATTTAGGTGCAAGAAGTCTTCAATCTTAGGGGAAATAATCATACCCAAATAAACAAAAGAATCAGAAATCTTCAACATACTCAGGGGCCCCTCACTGGGAAGTTCGAGTCTATCTACAGGCATAAGAGTAGTTATTGACCAATTAATATCAAGACCCAAAACTTCACCAACGGAATTAATTGTTTTAATAACTCTTGGGAGTATAATATTAATATTATTTATGAAAAATAACACATCATCTGCATATAGCGAAATACGATCCACTATACCTAATGTCCCAAACCTTTCAATCCCAGAATCTTGCCTTACCCTAGCTGCGAGAGGATCAATATAAATGTCAAACAGTAATGGGGAGAGAGGGCACCCTTGACGGGTACATCTACTCAATAAAAAATGATTTGTCAAACTCCCATTAATGTTCAAACTCTGCTTAGGGGACTTATACAAAAGTTTAATCATATTTATGAACCTAGCCCCAAATCCCCTATTTTCTAAAACCTTTCAGAGGAATCTCCACTCCACCATGTCAAAGGCCTTAGAGGCATCAAGAGACAGGGTGGAGCGAGAAACCCCCCGGGAGATTGTAAATTCGCAAACAAGCGATTGAGGTTATAATTGGTGCCCTTATTGGGAATATAGCCATCCTGATCAGGATGTATAATGGATGTTATAATCTTAGCAAGCCTTATGGCCAGAACCCTTGAAAAAAGCTTCACATCTGTGCTTAATAAAGAAATCGGCCCATATGACTTCGTATCTAAGGGGTCCTTGCCTTTTTTTTTTTATATTGATATTATCACAGCTTCTGACATTGATTCCGGAAGGATACCATCCTCCAATGATTCAGTAAACACCCTTAATAAACAAGGGAGAATAACCTCCCTATCTTTATAATAGAATTCATATGGAAATCCATCTGAACCAGGGGAGCAGACTTTTAATGCTACCTCTAACTCATGCAAGGCGAAATCAAGATCAAGGGATTATATTTGAGTGTCCGTAAGGACTGGTAGAGAAATGGAATTCAGACAGACATCAATCATTTCATCTGGAGTAATCTTATCTGCTTTATATAACTCTGCTAAATGCTTAGCAAACAGGGCTGGCGCCACCCATAAGCAGAGTAGGCCACCGCGTAGAGCGCACTCTTGCTGGGGGTGCCGGCACTCTGGAGTCTGGCGCCAGTGGCGTTGCGAGGTGGGTGCGTGCCGCTTCGGGTGACACCAGTCTGATGGGGTGCCACCCGCTGGACCCAAGTTCCCAACGCCACTAGCACCTGCCCCCTTGTTCTTGTGTCGCTGATCTGATCCTGTACTTGCTGGCTGTGCGGGCATGAGTTCAGTCACTTCCTCCCGAGGTGGGTCTCGTTGGATTGCGCGCCGCAGGACAGGATTGCACACCGAAGACACTGAACTTAACGGAACTCATGCTCGCGCAGCCGGCAAGTACTGACTGTACAGGATCAGAGACACAAGGACGGGGGAGGGGGCAAACTACATAATGGAGGGCAGTCTGGGGGCCAAATTAACTTGTGTGAGGTCAAAATTACTTAGTAGGGGGCAAATTACATAATGGAGAGCAGTGTGGGGGCAAATTAATTAGTGGGGCCAAGTTACATAATGTCAGGCAGTGTGGAGGGCAAATTACATAATGTCAGGCAGTGTGGAGGGCAAATTACATAATGTCAGGTAGTGTGGAGTGCAAATTACATAATGTCAGGCAGTGTGGGGGCAAATTACTTAATGTAGGGCAGTGTGGGTCAAATTACTTAATGATGGGCAGTGTGGGGGCAAATTACTTAATGTGGGGCAGTGTGGGGGCAAATTACATAATGTGGGGCAGTGTGGGGGGCAAATTACATAATGTGGGGCAGTGTGGGGGCAAATTACATAATGGAGGGCAGTGTGGGGGACAGCAGGCAGTGCGGGCGGCGCTCACTCACTGGGAGCGCCACCCGCACTGCCTGCTATTACCAGTGCTGAGAGTAATGTATCCAAGTAAAGAGATGAGCGATGATTAAAGTTAAAGGGCTTCTGTTCCCCCCCCCCCCCCCATTGTGGTATTTTCATTAGCCGACATTAGCTACAGTTGCAAGAAAAAGTATGTGAACCCTTTGGAATGATATGGATTTCTGCACAAATTGGTCATAAAATGTGATCTGATCTTTATCTAAGTCACAAGAATAGACAATCACAGTCTGATTAAACTAATAACACACAAATAATTAAATGTTACCATGCTTTTATTGAACACACCATGTAAACATTCACAGTGCAGGTGGGAAAAGTATGTGAACCCTTGGATTTAATAACTGGTTCAACCTCCTTTGGCAGCAATAACTTCAACCAAACATTTCCTGATTGCAGATCAGACATGCACAACGGTCAGAAGTAATTTGCTTTATTGAGGTCATGCCATGGGTATGCCTGGGGGTTAGAATATACCATTGCATTTGACTTTTCACGATCTCAGTAAGATCGTACTTGGCTGTACACTCTTACTTCCGGGAATGGATGTGAGCGCGCACACACGTAGCAGGACAGCCTGCTCATGTGTCTCCCGTCCTCCAGCGCAGCCAACAGATAGACGGACCTCTCCAAGCAATGCAGTTTTAGGCTGGGTTCAGACCTGAGCGTACTTGAACGTACGCTCTGTATGCGCGATTGTACGGGCGTTTGCAATTGCGCATACAGAGACAAGCGAACGCCCATTGTCGCGCGCTCCCGCTGAAGTCTATGTACGGGAATGCGCGACAAAACGCCCCAGAGAAGCTCCTGTACTTCTTGGGGCGTCGGGCGTTTTACAGCGCAATCGTACGTGCTGTAAAACGCTCAGGTCTGAACCCAGCCTAAGGGTAAGGTGAGAATAGGCGCTATGGGGGAACAATTTAATGATTTTAATGGTTTAGGAAGAATTAATATAAAATTTGAAGATGGCCACTAAGGTTATACTAATCACCTTTATCAAAATATGGAAAAAAATATATATTACAGTTATAGGATGGGAAGCGGAAAGGGTGGGGGAATATAAATAAAAACCAAACTCTTCCAGCAAGCTTTCCATAGAGAAATACATATCTACCATGCTTATCAATAGAGGATGCCCGGCAGCCAAAATCAATCCAAGACTAAAACTGACACTCCTCTAGAATAACTAGAAAAGGTAGAATGCACGGCCCATCCTCTATCGAGCCGCGAGATCGTCTCCCCAGTGAGGTGACTATCCAGAAGGCACACAATTGCTGGTAGATGTATCTGGACCAGATCAAAAACCACTTGTCTTTTAAGCCTCTCCCCCAGACTCTTAACATTCCAGGTTAGTATTTTAGTCAACAGTAACTTAACCAAAAAAAGAAAAAGCTAATAGACCTTCCCTACCCCACCCCCTCCTCCTAAGAGACGCATCAAAATCCCTCCTGTAAACTCCCCCAATCCTCTTGATCCACCACATTACTGCACTAGATCTCTTAACTAAGACCACTCCTCCCCCTCTCCTCCAACACCATCAGTACCAAAGAGAAAAAAATACATATATAGCGCCAATGCTTAACCCCTTAAGGACGCTATTTCCCGAGTCCTTAAGGACTCAGGGTGTACTGGTACTTCCTAACTTTAAATCGGGATTTCGGCGCCGCGGGGGTTAATCGGAATGGGATGCCGGCTGAAATCATTCAGCCGGCATCCCGTAACAACGCAGGGGGGGGGGTCATTTGACCCCCTGTATCGGCGATCGCAGAAAACCTCAGGTCCATTCGGGTGTCCTGTGACCCGATGAACCAGAAAAAGACTGCGATCGGTGGAGTGATTACACACCACCAATCGCAGTACGAAGATTTGGAGAGGCGGTGCTGGCCCTGGTGCTGAACACTGCTGTCCAGGTGCAGGGGAGAGAGGCGTGAGATTCAAACTTCCTGCGCTCCTCTCTCCCCTCCTCCTCCTGTCCAGCACCCTCACCGTGCAGCATCGTCCAGCATCAGCTCCTGCGTCCCCCTAAAATCGGCATCCATCACCCTCCTGCACCCATCGCCATCCAGGTAGGTTAGGGTCAGTGAGGGAGAGGCACCGTTAGGCAGGGAAAGAAGGGAAAAGTTAGTTAGGAAAAAAAAAAAAATAATAACTTTTATCTAAATCTTTCTTTGTTCCATCTCTCAGACCCCAGACCCCCCCCTGCCACTGGTGAATCTGATGGTGGAGCAGACGAATCTGTACGCCCAACAGTTCGTCGCTCAAAACCCAGGCTCATTTTTGGCTAGACCCGGTCGCTGGACGCCGGTCAGTGCAGCCGAGATGAGGACATTTTGGGGCCTCGTGCTGCATATGGGTCTAGTCCAAAAACCCGGTGTCAGGCAACACTGGAGTGGGGACGTCCTATACCAGACCCCACATGCGCAAAACCCGGGCATGGTACAAAAAAGTTGCGGTCTACTTGGTGCAGGTTGCCATGTACAATTCTTTTGTACTATCCCGAAGCGCTGGCAGCACAGGGACATTCCTCCAATTCTATGAGACAGTCCTCAAGGCCCTGATCTTTTCGGACCGGGAGAGAGCAGGCCGGAGTACCTCGGGAACTGGAGGCGCCCGGATCGTCCCTGGCCAACACTTTCCAGGTGTGGTCCCCCATACTGGAAAGAAGGGACGAACCCCAAAAGAGTGCAGAGTGTGTCGCAGGAGGGTGATACGGAAGGACACCACCACTCAGTGCGACACGTGCCCCCCTCTGCGTTATCGATTGCTTCAGGGAGTATCACACTTCCATGGAGTACTAAATTTTTATAATCCCCCAACAGTCCACTAGAGAACATAAAAAACTATGGCTCTCAGACTTTGGAGACACGGAAACAATTTTTTTTTCCCACAAAAATATTAGTTTTAGTGCAGGCATCCTCAAACTGCGGTCCTCCAGATGTTGTAAAACTATAACTCCCAGCATGCCCAGACAACCTACAGCCATCAGCAGGGCATGGTGGGAATTGTAGTTTTACAACATCTGGAGGGCCGCAGTTTTAGGATGCCTGCTTAGTGTCTCCAAAGTCTGAGAGCCATACATATTGGGCATCGTCGCGTGCGTAAAAGTCGTTGCTTTAAAAACTTTTGACCAAATGCCTCGGATGAACGGTGTTAAAAATATAAAATAAAAACGGTGCCAAAACACCCATTTTTGGGCAAAGTTTCTATTTGAATCCTTTTTTCCGGTAATAAAGCAAGGGTTAACAGCCAAACAAAACTAAATATTTATTGCCCCGATTCTGTAGTTTGCAGAAACACCCCATATGTGGTTGTAAATGGCTATATAGCCGCACGGATGGGCATAGAACGAAGGGAACTCCATACGGTTTCTGGAAGGCAGATTTTGATGGACTGTTTTTTTTTTTTTGGACACCATGTCCCATTAGAAGCCCCCCTGATGTAGCCTAGACTAGACACTCCAAAAAAGTGACCCCCATCTAAGAAACTACACCCCTCAAGGTATTTAAAAGTTACTTTACAAACTATGTTAACCCTTTAGGTGTTCCACAAAACTAAATAGCGAATGTAGAAACAATTTTAGAATTTAAATTTTTTGTTACATTGCCTCAAAAAAGAGTAATATAGAGCAACAAAAAATCATATTTACCCCTAAAATAGTCCCAAAACAACAGTGTAGCGTGGCCGAGCTCTGTTAGATCCGCGGTACAGGAGCATTTGTTTCCTGTACCCGGCCGGACTGAAAGGAAGTGCACACTAAGTGAGCACTTTCTGTCAGTCCGGCCGGGTACAGAAAACAAATGCTCCTGTACCGCGGACTGAACAGAGCTCGGCCACTCTACATTAGAGGCACTTCCCTCTTGTCAGTCCCTCTCTCTGGGCAGTGCGGCAACTCTTTTTTTTTTTAAACCGCACGGCTGCCTAGGTCGCCTTACAGGTGGCGCCGGCCCTGACTACGTCACGCACCCACACCACCTACTCTATTCATAAAGTGGGCGGCGCAGGTGCATGACGTAGTGAGTGACGTGCCGCCCGCCCGCCGTCCTGGCCTGCCTCCCCCCTCCTCCCTCCTCTCTGCTACAGAACTTGTAAGTAATACAGCTGGATTACACATGATTATTATATTTTAACAATGCCTACAGGTTAGATAAGATTATACAACAGTGAGCGGGGTCTGCACCGGTCCCGCTGTCATTTCTAATCCAGATGCTGGCCCCCAGCCCCTCCTCCCTCTGTTGATACCCCCGCCGACCGCACTGTGCGGCGGCCCCATATAATTGTAGTTATTTGCAGCATTTTTGGGTCGGCCAAATCGCCATATCGCAATCGTCAATCGTGATACTATTGCTTTGGCGATATATCGTGCAGGCCTAATGAAAATGGAATGGAATAACAAAATGTCTCAAGGCCCAGTACTGTTAAAAGTGCTTCAGGCATCTGCTGTTGTGTTTGTGAATTGTCATATTTTCCCGTTGCAAAAACCAGCAGTAGTTCCCCATCATGTTCCAGCGGCCTTGATACCTGTTCTCCATTGTAGAAATATCTTTATGGAACTATAAATATGTATATAATACCGGCGCTAGCACACAGAGAGGGTAGGGGAGGGACACTGGACACTAATTCTGAGATCTCTACCTGTATCTGATGAATAGTTGTTCCGTGATGTGGTGTGATCCCGTTGTTCCAGGAAGCGTTGTAAAGATCTGATAGGACGCTTCTTGCTCTAACTCTCACCTAGCGTGCTGCCCCTGCCCCTCTCCATGTTCATCACTTACGTGTCCCATATTAGGTGGGAAAAAGTCAAGATGGGAATGTAAGAAATGCACTTTCAATGACATTCAGCAGCCAAGTTGTTCATTTGCTTTAAAGTGAACCTTTCACCTCAATTTCACTTCATAAATTAGGAACAGTACCTTATAGATCATCTTCAGTGTGTTATTATACATCCTTGTGCCGCTTTCATGCGCTGTATATGCCTGAAAAAAATCGTCTTATAAAGTAATCATTACCTGCTCTAACAGTCACGCTAGAAGTCAAGGGGGTAGCCCTTCCCTCACTTCAGGCTGTACCTCCCCTGCCCTAACCCCACCTCTATGCACTGTAATTGACACCCGGATTAAAGGATCGCGCTTGAGTCCGCACGATAGACGGGATCGCGCGGCAAATGAGGAGGACGGCGCATGCGCAGCCTGTACAAGCGCGGTCCCGGCGACTGAGCCGGGTGTCAATTACAGTGCATAGAGGCGGAGTTAGGGCAGGGGAGGTACAGCCTGAAGTGAGGGAAGGGCTACCCCCTTGACTTCTAGCGTGACTGTTGGAGTAGGGAATGATTACTTTATAAGACGATTTTTTCTGGCATATACAGCTCATGAAAGCGGCACAAGGATGTATAATAATACACTGAAGATGATCTGTACTGTTGCTATTTTATGAAGTGAAATTGAGGTGAAAGGTTCGCTTTAAGTATGTTGTCTACTAATTCAGCATAGTTTGCAGCTCGTCTATTCCCAAGGAAGTTCTGCATTACTAGCACAAATACGCACTCGCTTTGTCAGAGTCTTGCACTGATCATAAGTAGAGTTGAGCGAACACCTGGATGTTCGGGTTCGAGAAGTTCGGCCGAACATCCCGGAAATGTTCGGGTTCGGGATCCGAACCCGATCCGAACTTCGTCCCGAACCCGAACCCCATTGAAGTCAATGGGGACCCGAACTTTTCGGCACTAAAACGGCTGTAAAACAGCCCAGGAAAGGGCTAGAGGGCTGCAAAAGGCAGCAACATGTAGGTAAATCCCCTGCAAACAAATGTGGATAGGGAAATTAATTAAAATAAAAATTAAATAAATATAAATTAACCAAAATCAATTGGAGAGAGGTTCCATAGCAGAGAATCTGGCTTCCCGTCACCCACCACTGGAACAGTCCATTCTCAGATATTTAGGCCCCGGCACCCAGGCAGAGGAGAGAGGTCCCGTAACAGACAATCTGGCTTCATGTCAGCAGAGAATCAGTCTTCATGTCATAGCAGAGAATCAGGCTTCACGTCACCCACCACTGTAAGAGTCCATTTTCAAAAATTTAGGCCCAGCACCCAGGCAGAGGAGAGAGGTCCCGTAACAGAGGATCTGGCTTCATGTCAGCAGAGAATCAGTCTGCATGTCATAGCAGAGAATCAGGCTTCACGTCAGCCACCACTGCAACAGTCCATTGTCATAAATTTAGGCCCAGCACCCAGGCAGAGGAGAGAGGTCCCGTAACAGAGGATCTGGCTTCATGTCAGCAGAGAATCAGTCTGCATGTCATAGCAGAGAATCAGGCTTCACGTCAGCCACCACTGCAACAGTCCATTGTCATAAATTTAGGCCCAGCACCCAGGCAGAGCAGAGAGGTCCCGTAACAGAGGATCTGGCTTCATGTCAGCAGAGAATCAGTCTGCATGTCATAGCAGAGAATCAGGCTTCACGTCAGCCACCACTGCAACAGTCCATTGTCATAAATTTAGGCCCAGCACCCAGGCAGAGGAGAGAGGTCCCGTAACAGACAATCTGGCTTCATGTCAGCAGAGAATTAGTCTGCATGTCATAGCAGAGAATGAGGCTTCACGTCAGCCACCACTGCAACAGTCCATTGGCATATATTTAGGCCTAGCACACAGGCAGAGGAGAGAGGTCCCGTAACAGACAATCTGGCTTCATGTCAGCAGAGAATCAGTCTGCATGTCATAGCAGAGAATGAGGCTTCACGTCACCCACCACTGCAACAGTCCATTGGCATATATTTAGGCCTAGCACACAGGCAGAGCAGAGAGGTCCCGTAACAGACAATCTGGCTTCATGACAGCAGAGAATCAGTCTGCATGTCATAGCAGAGAATGAGGCTTCACGTCACCCACCACTGCAACAGTCCATTGGCATATATTTAGGCCTAGCACACAGGCAGAGCAGAGAGGTCCCGTAACAGACAATCTGGCTTCATGTCAGCAGAGAATCAGTCTGCATGTCATAGCAGAGAATGAGGCTTCACGTCACCCACCACTGCAACAGTCCATTGGCATATATTTAGGCCTAGCACACAGGCAGAGCAGAGAGGTCCCGTAACAGACAATCTGGCTTCATGTCAGCAGAGAATCAGTCTGCATGTCATAGCAGAGAATGAGGCTTCACGTCACCCACCACTGCAACAGTCCATTGGCATATATTTAGGCCTAGCACACAGGCAGAGCAGAGAGGTCCCGTAACAGACAATCTGGCTTCATGTCAGCAGAGAATCAGTCTGCATGTCATAGCAGAGAATCAGGCTTCACGTCAGCCACCACTGCAACAGTCCATTGTCATAAATTTAGGCCCAGCACCCAGGCAGAGGAGAGAGGTCCCGTAACAGACAATCTGGCTTCATGTCAGCAGAGAATTAGTCTGCATGTCATAGCAGAGAATCAGGCTTCATGTCAGCCACCACTGCAACAGTCCATTGGCATATATTTAGGCCTAGCACACAGGCAGAGGAGAGGTTCATTCAACTTTGGGTAGCCTCGCAATATAATGGTAAAATGAAAATAAAAATAGGATTGAATGAGGAAGTGCCCTGGAGTCCAATAATATATGGTTATGGGGAGGTAGTTAATGTCTAATCTGGACAAGGGACGGACAGGTCCTGTGGGATCCATGCCTGGTTCATTTTTATGAACGTCAGCTTGTCCACATTGGCTGTAGACAGGCGGCTGCGTTTGTCTGTAATGACGCCCCCTGCCGTGCTGAATACACGTTCAGACAAAACGCTGGCTGCCGGGCAGGCCAGCACCTCCAAGGCATAAAAGGCTAGCTCTGGCCACGTGGACAATTTAGAGACCCAGAAGTTGAATGGGGCCGAACCATCAGTCAGTACGTGGAGGGGTGTGCACACGTACTGTTCCACCATGTTAGTGAAATGTTGCCTCCTGCTAACACGTTGCGTATCAGGTGGTGGTGCAGTTAGCTGTGGCGTGTTGACAAAAGTTTTCCACATCTCTGCCATGCTAACCCTGCCCTCAGAGGAGCTGGCCGTGACACAGCTGCCTTGGCGACCTCTTGCTCCTCCTCTGCCTTGGCCTTGGGCTTCCACTTGTTCCCCTGTGACATTTGGGAATGCTCTCAGTAGCGCGTCTACCAACGTGCGCTTGTACTCGCGCATCTTCCTATCACGCTCCAGTGCAGGAAGTAAGGTGGGCACATTGTCTTTGTAGCGTGGATCCAGCAGGGTGGCAACCCAGTAGTCCGCACAGGTTAAAATGTGGGCAACTCTGCTGTCGTTGCGCAGGCACTGCAGCATGTAGTCGCTCATGTGTGCCAGGCTGCCCAGGGGTAAGGACAAGCTGTCCTCTGTGGGAGGCGTATCGTCATCGTCCTGCCTTTCCCCCCAGCCACGCACCAGTGATGGACCCGAGCTGCGTTGGGTGCCACCCCGCTGTGACCATGCTTCATCCTCATCCTCCTCCACCTCCTCCTCATCCTCGTCCTCCTCGTCCTCCAGTAGTGGGCCCTGGCTGGCCACATTTGTACCTGGCCTCTGCTGTTGCCAAAAACCTCCCTCTGAGTCACTTCGAAGAGACTGGCCTGAAAGTGCTAAAAATGACCCCTCTTCCTCCTCCTCCTCCTCCTCCTCCTGGGCCACCTCCTCTTCCATCATCGCCCTAAGTGTTTTCTCAAGGAGACATAGAAGTGGTATTGTAACGCTGATAACGGTGTCATCGCCACTGGCCATGTTGGTGGAGTACTCGAAACAGCGCAACAGGGCACACAGGTCTCGCATGGAGGCCCAGTCATTGGTGGTGAAGTGGTGCTGTTCTGTAGTGCGACTGACCCGTGCGTGCTGCAGCTGAAACTCCACTATGGCCTGCTGCTGCTCGCACAGTCTGTCCAGCATGTGCAAGGTGGAGTGCCACCTGGTGGGCACGTCGCATATGAGGCGGTGAGCGGGAAGGCCGAAGTTACGCTGTAGCGCAGACAGGCGAGCAGCAGCAGGATGTGAACGCCGGAAGCGCGAACAGACGGCCCGCACTTTATGCAGCAGCTCTGACATGTCGGGGTAGTTGTGAATGAACTTCTGCACCACCAAATTCAGCACATGCGCCAAGCAAGGGATGTGCGTCAAATTGGCTAGTCCCAGAGCTGCAACGAGATTTCGCCCATTATCACACACCACCAGGCCGGGCTTGAGGCTCACCGGCAGCAACCACTCGTCGGTCTGTTGTTCAATACCCCGCCACAACTCCTGTGCGGTGTGGGGCCTGTCCCCCAAACATATGAGTTTCAGAATGGCCTGCTGACGTTTACCCCGGGCTGTGCTGAAGTTGGTGGTGAAGGTGTGTGGCTGACTGGATGAGCAGGTGGAAGAAGAGGAGGAGGAAGCCGAGAAGGAGGAGGTGGCAACAGGAGGCAAAGAATGTTGCCCTGCGATCCTTGGCGGCAGAAGGACGTGCGCCAAACAGCTCTCCGCCTGGGGCCCAGCTGCCACTACATTTACCCAGTGTGCAGTTAGGGAGATATAGCGTCCCTGGCCGTGCTTACTGGTCCACGTATCTGTGGTTAGGTGGACCTTGCTACAGATGGCGTTGCGCAGTGCACACTTGATTTTATCGGATACTTGGTTGTGCAGGGAAGGCACGGCTCTCTTGGAGAAGTAGTGCCGGCTGGGAACAACATACTGTGGGACAGCAAGCGACATGAGCTGTTTGAAGCTGTCTGTGTCCACCAGCCTAAATGACAGCATTTCATAGGCCAGTAGTTTAGAAATGCTGGCATTCAGGGCCAGGGATCGAGGGTGGCTAGGTGGGAATTTACGCTTTCTATCAAATGTTTGTGAGATGGAGAGCTGAACGCTGGCGTGTGACATGGTTGAGACGCTTGGTGACGGAGGTGGTGGTGGTGGTGTTGGTGGTACATCCCCTGTTTGCTGGGCGGCAGGTGCCAACGTTCCTCCAGAGGCGGAGGAAGAGGCCGAGGCGGCAGCAGCAGAATAGGCCGAGGCGGCAGCAGCAGAAGAGGTAGCAGGGGGAGCCTGAGTGACTTCCTTGGTTTTAAGGTGTTTACTCCACTGCAGTTCATGCTTTGCATGCAGGTGCCTGGTCATGCAGGTTGTGCTCAGGTTCAGAACGTTAATGCCTCGCTTCAGGCTCTGATGGCACAGCGTGCAAACCACTCGGGTCTTGTCGTCAGCACATTGTTTGAAGAAGTGCCATGCCAGGGAACTCCTTGAAGCTGCCTTTGGGGTGCTCGGTCCCAGATGGCGGCGGTCAGTAGCAGGCGGAGTCTCTTGGCGGCGGGTGTTCTGCTTTTGCCCACTGCTCCCTCTTTTGCTACGCTGTTGGCTCGGTCTCACCACTGCCTCTTCCTCCGAACTGTGAAAGTCAGTGGCACGACCTTCATTCCATGTGGGGTCTAGGACCTCATCGTCCCCTGCATCGTCTTCCACCCAGTCTTGATCCCTGACCTCCTGTTCAGTCTGCACGCTGCAGAAAGACGCAGCAGTTGGCACCTGTGTTTCGTCATCATCAGAGACATGCTGAGGTGGTATTCCCATGTCCTCATCATCAGGAAACATAAGTGGTTGAGCGTCAGTGCATTCTATGTCTTTCACCGCTGGGGAAGGGCTAGGTGGATGCCCTTGGGAAACCCTGCCAGCGGAGTCTTCAAACAGCATAAGAGACTGCTGCATAACTTGAGGCTGAGACAGTTTCCCTGGTATGCATGGGGGTGATGTGACAGACTGATGGGGTTGGTTTTCAGGCGCCATCTGTGCGCTTTCTGCAGAAGACTGGGTGGGAGATAATGTGAACGTGCTGGATCCACTGTCGGCCACCCAATTGACTAATGCCTGTACCTGCTCAGGCCTTACCATCCTTAGAACGGCATTGGGCCCCACCATATATCGCTGTAAATTCTGGCGGCTACTGGGACCTGAGGTAGTTGGTACACTAGGACGTGTGGATGTGGCAGAACGGCCACGTCCTCTCCCAGCACCAGAGGGTCCACTAACACCACCACGACCATGTCCACGTCCGCGTCCCTTACTAGATGTTTTTCTCATTGTTATGGTTCACCACAACAACAAATATATTATTTGGCCCAATGTATTGTATTCAAATTCAGCGGGATATAAATTTGAGGCCTAGTATTTAGGCGCTGGGTGACCGGTATGGATTTAGTGACAGAATTAGACTTGGAAATGCACAGAAGCGTGTGTGTGTGAAGTTATTCTGAATGACCCAATGTGCACCTTGAATATTATATACCCTTTTAGGGATAGATTTCAAATAGCTCTGATATAGCAGAAACCACTAAATTATGAAATTGTTAAATTGGGAATTGTATTTAAACCCAGAACAAAAAATGTGCTTTGACGGACACTAAATAACTTTCCCAGCCACAACAGGACAGCGTTAACGAGAGATTTAGCAGGATATAAATTTGAGGCCTAGTATTTAGGCGCTGGGTGACAGGTATGGGTTTAGTGACAGAATTAGACTTGGAAATACACAGTAGCGGGTGTGTGTGAAGTTATTCTGAATGACCCAATGTGCACCTTGAATATTATATACCCTTTTAGGGATAGATTTCAAATAGCTCTGATATAGCAGAAACCACTAAATTATGAAATTGTTAAATTGGAATTGTATTTAAACCCAGAACAAAAAATGTGCTTTGACGGACACTAAATAACTTTCCCAGCCACAACAGGACAGCGTTAACGAGAGATTTAGCAGGATATAAATTTGAGGCCTAGTATTTAGGCGCTGGGTGACAGGTATGGGTTTAGTGACAGAATTAGACTTAGAAATACACAGTAGCGGGTGTGTGTGAAGTTATTCTGAATGACCCAATGTGCACCTTGAATATTATATACCCTTTTAGGGATAGATTTCAAATAGCTCTGATATAGCAGAAACCACTAAATTATGAAATTGCTAAATTGGGAATTGTATTTCAACCCAGAACAAAAAATGTGCTTTGACGGACACTAAATAACTTTCCCAGCCACAACAGGACAGCGTTAACGAGAGATTTAGCAGGATATAAATTTGAGGCCTAGTATTTAGGCGCTGGGTGACAGGTATGGGTTTAGTGACAGAATTAGACTTGGAAATACACAGTAGCGGGTGTGTGTGAAGTTATTCTGAATGACCCAATGTGCACCTTGAATATTATATACCCTTTTAGGGATAGATTTCAAATAGCTCTGATATAGCAGAAACCACTAAATTATGAAATTGTTAAATTGGGAATTGTATTTAAACCCAGAACAAAAAATGTGCTTTGACGGACACTAAATAACTTTCCCAGCCACAACAGGACAGCGTTAACGAGAGATTTAGCAGGATATAAATTTGAGGCCTAGTATTTAGGCGCTGGGTGACAGGTATGGGTTTAGTGACAGAATTAGACTTAGAAATACACAGTAGCGGGTGTGTGTGAAGTTATTCTGAATGACCCAATGTGCACCTTGAATATTATATACCCTTTTAGGGATAGATTTCAAATAGCTCTGATATAGCAGAAACCACTAAATTATGAAATTGCTAAATTGGGAATTGTATTTCAACCCAGAACAAAAAATGTGCTTTGACGGACACTAAATAACTTTCCCAGCCACAACAGGACAGCGGTAACGAGAGATTTAGCAGGATATAAATTTGAGGCCTAGTATTTAGGCGCTGGGTGACAGGTATGGGTTTAGTGACAGAATTAGACTTGGAAATACACAGTAGCGGGTGTGTGTGAAGTTATTCTGAATGACCCAATGTGCACCTTGAATATTATATACCCTTTTAGGGATAGATTTCAAATAGCTCTGATATAGCAGAAACCACTAAATTATGAAATTGTTAAATTGGGAATTGTATTTAAACCCAGAACAAAAAATGTGCTTTGACGGACACTAAATAACTTTCCCAGCCACAACAGGACAGCGTTAACGAGAGATTTAGCAGGATATAAATTTGAGGCCTAGTATTTAGGCGCTGGGTGACAGGTATGGGTTTAGTGACAGAATTAGACTTGGAAATACACAGTAGCGGGTGTGTGTGAAGTTATTCTGAATGACCCAATGTGCACCTTGAATATTATATACCCTTTTAGGGATAGATTTCAAATAGCTCTGATATAGCAGAAACCACTAAATTATGAAATTGTTAAATTGGGAATTGTATTTAAACCCAGAACAAAAAATGTGCTTTGACGGACACTAAATAACTTTCCCAGCCACAACAGGACAGCGTTAACGAGAGATTTAGCAGGATATAAATTTGAGGCCTAGTATTTAGGCGCTGGGTGACAGGTATGGGTTTAGTGACAGAATTAGACTTGGAAATACACAGTAGCGGGTGTGTGTGAAGTTATTCTGAATGACCCAATGTGCACCTTGAATATTATATACCCTTTTAGGGATAGATTTCAAATAGCTCTGATATAGCAGAAACCACTAAATTATGAAATTGTTAAATTGGGAATTGTATTTAAACCCAGAACAAAAAATGTGCTTTGACGGACACTAAATAACTTTCCCAGCCACAACAGGACAGCGTTAACGAGAGATTTAGCAGGATATAAATTTGAGGCCTAGTATTTAGGCGCTGGGTGACAGGTATGGGTTTAGTGACAGAATTAGACTTGGAAATACACAGTAGCGGGTGTGTGTGAAGTTATTCTGAATGACCTAATGTGCACCTTGAATATTATATACCCTTTTAGGGATAGATTTCAAATAGCTCTGATATAGCAGAAACCACTAAATTATGAAATTGTTAAATTGGGAATTGTATTTCAACCCAGAACAAAAATGTGCTTTGACGGACACTAAATAACTTTCCCAGCCACAACAGGACAGCGTTAACGAGAGATTTAGCAGGATATAAATTTGAGGCCTAGTATTTAGGCGCTGGGTGACAGGTATGGGTTTAGTGACAGAATTAGACTTAGAAATACACAGTAGCGGGTGTGTGTGAAGTTATTCTGAATGACCCAATGTGCACCTTGAATATTATATACCCTTTTAGGGATAGATTTCAAATAGCTCTGATATAGCAGAAACCACTAAATTATGAAATTGCTAAATTGGGAATTGTATTTCAACCCAGAACAAAAAATGTGCTTTGACGGACACTAAATAACTTTCCCAGCCACAACAGGACAGCGGTAACGAGAGATTTAGCAGGATATAAATTTGAGGCCTAGTATTTAGGCGCTGGGTGACAGGTATGGGTTTAGTGACAGAATTAGACTTGGAAATACACAGTAGCGGGTGTGTGTGAAGTTATTCTGAATGACCCAATGTGCACCTTGAATATTATATACCCTTTTAGGGATAGATTTCAAATAGCTCTGATATAGCAGAAACCACTAAATTATGAAATTGTTAAATTGGGAATTGTATTTAAACCCAGAACAAAAAATGTGCTTTGACGGACACTAAATAACTTTCCCAGCCACAACAGGACAGCGTTAACGAGAGATTTAGCAGGATATAAATTTGAGGCCTAGTATTTAGGCGCTGGGTGACAGGTATGGGTTTAGTGACAGAATTAGACTTGGAAATACACAGTAGCGGGTGTGTGTGAAGTTATTCTGAATGACCCAATGTGCACCTTGAATATTATATACCCTTTTAGGGATAGATTTCAAATAGCTCTGATATAGCAGAAACCACTAAATTATGAAATTGTTAAATTGGGAATTGTATTTAAACCCAGAACAAAAAATGTGCTTTGACGGACACTAAATAACTTTCCCAGCCACAACAGGACAGCGTTAACGAGAGATTTAGCAGGATATAAATTTGAGGCCTAGTATTTAGGCGCTGGGTGACAGGTATGGGTTTAGTGACAGAATTAGACTTGGAAATACACAGTAGCGGGTGTGTGTGAAGTTATTCTGAATGACCCAATGTGCACCTTGAATATTATATACCCTTTTAGGGATAGATTTCAAATAGCTCTGATATAGCAGAAACCACTAAATTATGAAATTGTTAAATTGGGAATTGTATTTCAACCCAGAACAAAAAATGTGCTTTGACGGACACTAAATAACTTTCCCAGCCACAACAGGACAGCGTTAACGAGAGATTTAGCAGGATATAAATTTGAGGCCTAGTATTTAGGCGCTGGGTGACAGGTATGGGTTTAGTGACAGAATTAGACTTAGAAATACACAGTAGCGGGTGTGTGTGAAGTTATTCTGAATGACCCAATGTGCACCTTGAATATTATATACCCTTTTAGGGATAGATTTCAAATAGCTCTGATATAGCAGAAACCACTAAATTATGAAATTGCTAAATTGGGAATTGTATTTCAACCCAGAACAAAAAATGTGCTTTGACGGACACTAAATAACTTTCCCAGCCACAACAGGACAGCGGTAACGAGAGATTTAGCAGGATATAAATTTGAGGCCTAGTATTTAGGCGCTGGGTGACAGGTATGGGTTTAGTGACAGAATTAGACTTGGAAATACACAGTAGCGGGTGTGTGTGAAGTTATTCTGAATGACCCAATGTGCACCTTGAATATTATATACCCTTTTAGGGATAGATTTCAAATAGCTCTGATATAGCAGAAACCACTAAATTATGAAATTGTTAAATTGGGAATTGTATTTAAACCCAGAACAAAAAATGTGCTTTGACGGACACTAAATAACTTTCCCAGCCACAACAGGACAGCGTTAACGAGAGATTTAGCAGGATATAAATTTGAGGCCTAGTATTTAGGCGCTGGGTGACAGGTATGGGTTTAGTGACAGAATTAGACTTGGAAATACACAGTAGCGGGTGTGTGTGAAGTTATTCTGAATGACCCAATGTGCACCTTGAATATTATATACCCTTTTAGGGATAGATTTCAAATAGCTCTGATATAGCAGAAACCACTAAATTATGAAATTGTTAAATTGGGAATTGTATTTAAACCCAGAACAAAAAATGTGCTTTGACGGACACTAAATAACTTTCCCAGCCACAACAGGACAGCGTTAACGAGAGATTTAGCAGGATATAAATTTGAGGCCTAGTATTTAGGCGCTGGGTGACAGGTATGGGTTTAGTGACAGAATTAGACTTGGAAATACACAGTAGCGGGTGTGTGTGAAGTTATTCTGAATGACCCAATGTGCACCTTGAATATTATATACCCTTTTAGGGATAGATTTCAAATAGCTCTGATATAGCAGGAACCACTAAATTATGAAATTGCTAAATTGGGAATTGTACTTCAACCCAGAACAAAAAATGTGCTTTGACGGACACTAAATAACTTTCCCAGCCACAACAGGACAGCGGTAACGAGAGATTTAGCGGGATATAAATTTGAGGCCTAGTATTTAGGCGCTGGGTGACCGGTATGGATTTAGTGACAGAATTAGACTGGGATATGGCCAAAAAATAACCACACTATTGCTGGTTAAATGCACTTGGTGACGGGCGCAGCTTGCCCCTGATTTAGTATATGGCCAAAAAATGAACAGACTATTGCTGGTTAAATGCACTTGGTGTCACAGCTTGACGCACCACACTACTGAGGGTTAAATGCACTTGGTGACGGGCGCAGCTTGCCCCTGATGTAGTATATGGCCAAAAAATGAACAGACTATTGCTGGTTAAATGCACTTGGTGTGACAGCTTCACCCTGATGTAGGCTTTAGCCAAAAAACAACCACACCATTGAGGGTTAAATGCACTTGGTGACAGGCGCAGCTTGCCCCTGATTTAGTATATGGCCAAAAAAATGAACAGACTATTGCTGGTTAAATGCACTTGGTGTGACAGCTTCACCCTGATGTAGGCTTTAGCCAAAAAACAACCACACCATTGAGGGTTAAATGCACTTGGTCGCAGCTTGGATGCACTTGGTCGCAGCACCGCACAAGACACAAAATGGCCGCCGATCACCCCAGAAAAAAGTGACTGACAAACGGTCTGGGCAGCCTAAAAACAGTGAGTGAGCATTTGAATTTCAGCAGCTCAATGATGCACAGCTGCAGATCGATCGATTAATCAAGTGAAGTCCTTTGGAGGAGTTAATCTGCCTAATCTCGCCCTACTGTCGCATCCGCAACCTCTCCCTACGCTAATCAGAGCAGAGTGACGGGCGGCGCTATGTGACTCCAGCTTAAATAGAGGCTGGGTCACATGGTGCTCTGGCCAATCACAGCCATGCCAATAGTAGGCATGGCTGTGACGGCCTCTTGGGGCAAGTAGTATGACGCTTGTTGATTGGCTGCTTTGCAGCCTTTCAAAAAGCGCCAAGAAAGCGTCACAAAAGCGCCAAGAAAGCGACGAACACCGAACCCGAACCCGGACTTTTACGAAAATGTCCGGGTTCGGGTCCGTGTCACGGACACCCCAAAATTCGGTACGAACCCGAACTATACAGTTCGAGTTCGCTCATCCCTAATCATAAGTAGTGTATTTGCCACATTATCACGGATGGTGTAACAGAAAACAAGAAGTTACAAATAAGGATCCTACTGGCTTGATCCGAAACTAAGGAACAAAAGGGTGACCCCTATTAAAGCCCTTAAGTTCTCCCTGTCTTCTCAGCCCATGCAAAGATCTCTATGATAGATAATTGCATGCCCTCGTGCCTCGACTGTATGACACCTAAACACCCTATAATAGTGAGGGGACACGACCACCGGCTCCCTACACTTAATATGGAGGGAGTCAGGGTCACCTAGGATCAAGGCAACAGGAAAACACAAATAAATGAACAGACTTATCTGTAGAAGCATCATTTGCAGCTTGCAGCATGAGCACACTCCA
Organism: Bufo gargarizans; assembly: GCF_014858855.1. NCBI lineage: Eukaryota > Metazoa > Chordata > Amphibia > Anura > Bufonidae > Bufo > Bufo gargarizans. Next base: position 255,735,128 of record NC_058083.1, read on the forward strand.
GGAAGTTGTATAAACCACAAGGTGAGGCAGTATGGGGAGGAGATATATAGGGAGGCAATCACTGCTAATAGATGACAGCTGGGAGAGGGAGGAGAGATGTCAAAACGAAAGCAAAACAAAAGAAGATCATGCAGGAGGTACTGAAGAACGTCTATCAGAACTTCTCAAAGATCTGGTGGTGACAGTACCCCTCCCTCTACGAGTGGACTCCGGACACTCAGAGCCCACCTTCTCAGGATGGGACCTATGGAATGCCCTGAGAAGACGAGTGGCCTTAATGTCCGCCACTGGAACCCACATCCTCTCCTCAGGACCATAACCCTCCCAATGAACGAGGTACTGAAGAGAACCGCGGACAATACGAGAGTCCACAATCCTAGAGACCTGAAATTCAAGATTACCATCAACCACAATCGGAGGAGAAGGCAAAGAGGAGGGTACAGTGGGTTGGACATAAGGTTTTAATAGGGACTTGTGAAAAACATTATGGATCTTCCAAGTCTGAGGAAGATCAAGACGGTAGGCAACGGGATTGATGACGGACAAGATTTTGTAAGGCCCAATAAACTTAGGACCCAACTTCCAGGAGGTAACCTTCAATTTGATATTCTTAGTAGACAACCATACCAGATCACCAACATTCAGGTCCGGACCAGGCACACGTCTCTTATCCGCCACACGCTTATATCTCTCACTCATGCTCTTTAGATTATCCTGAATCTTTTGCCAAATAGATGACAAAGACGAGGAGAATCTCTCCTCATCAGGTAAACCAGAAGCCCCCTCTCCAGAGAATGTCCCAAACTGCGTATGAAACCCACATGCACCAAAAAATGGTGACTTATCAGAGGACTCCTGACGACGGTTATTTAAAGCAAACTCAGCAAGGGAGAGAAAAGAACACCAATCCTCCTGATTCTCCGCCACAAAACAACGCAGATATGTCTCCAGATTCTGATTGACGCGCTCTGTCTGGCCATTCGACTGCGGGTGGAAAGCAGAAGAGAACGATAACCAAACCCCCTTTCTAGTCATATCAGTGAGTGGTTTAACAACAGAGGAATAATTCAAAATGAACTTCCTGTAATAATTGGCAAAACCTAAAAAGCGCATCAGTGCCTTCTGATTCTCAGGAAGCTCCCACTCAAGCACAGCGCGGACCTTCTCGGGGTCCATGCGAAAACCAGAAGCGGAGAGAAGAAACCCCAGAAATAGAATTTCTGGAACCGCAAACACACATTTTTCCAGTTAAGCGTACAATGTATTCTCCCGAAGAATGAGCAAGACCTGACGTAGGTGGTCCTTATGAGTTTTGAAATCAGAAGAAAAAATCAAAATGTCATCTAGATAAACTAGTACAAATTTCCCCATTAAATGATAAAAAATTCTGTTCACAAAATTCTGAAAGATGGCTGGAGCATTCATCAAACCAAAAGGCATAACCAAATTCTCAAAATGGCCCTCAGGGGTATTGAAGGCCGTCTTCCATTCGTCTCCTTCTCTGACCCTGACCAGGTTGTATGCCCCTCTTAAATCCAACTTGGAAAAAAACTTTAGCCCCAACAATCTGTTTAAACAGGTCCGGGATCAGAGGAAGCGGATAAGGGTCGCGAATTGTGATACTGTTCAGCTCCCTGAAATCCAGACATGGTCTTAAAGAACCATCTTTTTTCTTAAGAAAGAAAAAACAGCGGCAACAGGTGACTTCGAGGGTCGTATGTGTCCCTTTCTCAGGCTCTCAGAGATATAAGCACGCATAGCGACCCTTTCAGGTTGGGAGAGATTGTATAAACGAGATTTAGGCAGCTTGGCGCCTGGGATGAGATTAAGGGTAGGTCTACACGACGACATTTGTTGCGCGACAATAAGTTGCGCGACAGGGCACAACTACACTGCAACATTTGTAGCGCAACATTTTGTCGCACCAATGTCGCACAATTTTTATAATGGCAGTCTATGGTGTTGCACTGCAACATGCAAAATGCTGCGACGCAACAGTCGCAGAAAAATCCATCTCGAGTGGATAATCTGCGACTGTTGCGTCGCCCTGTTGCGTTGCCCTTTAACGATTTCTGAGAAAGTGGAGCGGAATCAATAGCAAAAACAGGTATATCCTTTCCCAAAGTGCATACCTAGAAACCATGTGTTATAGCAAATTGATTATCATTGAGATTGACAGCTGCTCCACTATCTACAAAAATCTCACAAAGAATGTTCTCGCTCTCTAGCGCCACCCTGGCAGGTAGGAGAAAACGGGAACTACAAGCAAACTGAAAGCCTTCAATTTCCGCATCAACCTTGCCAATAGTAACAGATGGAACGTTTTTAGAGGATTTTTTTTCTTTTTGTTTCTTTATTACTCTCAAAAAAACTGCCTGAATCTCCTAGAGGGACAAACATTTGCCAAATGATTTATACCTCCACAACAGGAACAAACCCTCCTCTAAGAGCTGAATCCTCTATTGTCAGAGGCAAGCAAACCCAGCTGCATGGGCTCCTGCTCAGAGGGGATTGAGAGAGACTGAGACCCCTGTGCACTGAATGAGACCGCCCCACTGTCCCTGGACTAAGTATGACAGGAAGGAGTGATCTCTCCTCTCTCTCTAAGACGCCTGTCAATACGAACGGCCTGAGACATGGCAGACTCCAAGGAGGTAGGTCTCTCATGAAAGGCAAATGCATCTTTCAATCCCTCTGAAAGACCATGGCAAAATTGACTTCGGAGTGCAGCATCATTCCAACCAGTATCAGCTGCCCATCTCTGAAATTCTGAACAGTATATCTCTGCGGACTGTTTACCCTGGCATAAAAGACGCAATTTAGATTCAGCCAGAGCAATACGATCCGGATCATGGTATATCTGACCCAGGGTTACAAAAAATTCATCCACTGATCGGAGGGGCCGTGCCCCCACCGGCAGCAAAAAGGCCCAAAACTGAGCGTTATCCCTGAGCAGTGAGATGATGATCCCCACCCTCTGCTCCTCATCACCAGAGGAATGGGGAAGTAGGCGAAAATGGAGTTTGCAAGCCTCTCTAAAACAAACAAAATTCTCACTACCCCCAGAGAAGGTATCCGGAAGCGAGATCTTAGGTTCTGAACAAACCCCATGAACGCAAGCAGAACCGGTCACCTGAAACTGAGATACAGTTTTACGGAGCTCTGCGAACTCCAGTGAAAGACCCTGCATGCGGTCAATCAAGGCTGTAACCGGATTCATGCTTAGGACGGTTTTGGCGGTTTATAATGTCACGGATGGTGTAACAGAAAACAAGAAGTTACAAATAAGGATCCTACTGGCTTGATCCGAAACTAAGGAAAAAAAGGGTGACCCCTATTAAAGCCCTGAAGTTCTCCCTGTCTTCTCAGCCCATGCAAAGATCTCTATGATAGATAATTGCATGCCCTCGTGCCTCGACTGTATGACACCTAAACACCCTATAATAGTGAGGGGACACGACCACCGGCTCCCTACACTTAATATGGAGGGAGTCAGGGTCACCTAGGATCAAGGCAACAGGAAAACACAAATAAATGAACAGACTTATCTGTAGAAGCATCATTTGCAGCTTGCAGCATGAGCACACTCCAGGAAGTTGTATAAACCACAAGGTGAGGCAGTATGGGGAGGAGATATATAGGGAGGCAATCACTGCTAATAGATGACAGCTGGGAGAGGGAGGAGAGATGTCAAAACGAAAGCAAAACAAAAGAAGATCATGCAGGAGGTACTGAAGAACGTCTATCAGAACTTCTCAAAGATCTGGTGGTGACAGTACCCCTCCCTCTACGAGTGGACTCCGGACACTCAGAGCCCACCTTCTCAGGATGGGACCTATGGAATGCCCTGAGAAGACGAGTGGCCTTAATGTCCGCCACTGGAACCCACATCCTCTCCTCAGGACCATAACCCTCCCAATGAACGAGGTACTGAAGAGAACCGCGGACAATACTAGAGTCCACAATCCTAGAGACCTGAAATTCAAGATTACCATCAACCACAATCGGAGGAGAAGGCAAAGAGGAGGGTACAGTGGGTTGGACATAAGGTTTTAATAGGGACTTGTGAAAAACATTATGGATCTTCCAAGTCTGAGGAAGATCAAGACGGTAGGCAACGGGATTGATGACGGACAAGATTTTGTAAGGCCCAATAAACTTAGGACCCAACTTCCAGGAGGTAACCTTCAATTTGATATTCTTAGTAGACAACCATACCAGATCACCAACATTCAGGTCCGGACCAGGCACACGTCTCTTATCCGCCACACGCTTATATCTCTCACTCATGCTCTTTAGATTATCCTGAATCTTTTGCCAAATAGATGACAAAGACAAGGAGAATCTCTCCTCATCAGGTAAACCAGAAGCCCCCTCTCCAGAGAATGTCCCAAACTGCGTATGAAACCCACATGCACCAAAAAATGGTGACTTATCAGAGGACTCCTGACGACGGTTATTTAAAGCAAACTCAGCAAGGGAGAGAAAAGAACACCAATCCTCCTGATTCTCCGCCACAAAACAACGCAGATATGTCTCCAGATTCTGATTGACGCGCTCTGTCTTGCCATTCGACTGCGGGTGGAAAGCAGAAGAGAACGATAACCAAACCCCCTTTCTAGTCATATCAGTGAGTGGTTTAACAACAGAGGAATAATTCAAAATGAACTTCCTGTAATAATTGTCAAAACCTAAAAAGCGCATCAGCGCCTTCTGATTCTCAGGAAGCTCCCACTCAAGCACAGCGCGGACCTTCTCGGGGTCCATGCGAAAACCAGAAGCGGAGAGAAGAAACCCCAGAAATAGAATTTCTGGAACCGCAAACACACATTTTTCCAGTTAAGCGTACAATGTATTCTCCCGAAGAATGAGCAAGACCTGACGTAGGTGGTCCTTATGAGTTTTGAAATCAGAAGAAAAAATCAAAATGTCATCTAGATAAACTAGTACAAATTTCCCCATTAAATGATAAAAAATTCTGTTCACAAAATTCTGAAAGATGGCTGGAGCATTCATCAAACCAAAAGGCATAACCAAATTCTCAAAATGGCCCTCAGGGGTATTGAAGGCCGTCTTCCATTCGTCTCCTTCTCTGACCCTGACCAGGTTGTATGCCCCTCTTAAATCCAACTTGGAAAAAAACTTTAGCCCCAACAATCTGTTTAAACAGGTCCGGGATCAGAGGAAGCGGATAAGGGTCGCGAATTGTGATACTGTTCAGCTCCCTGAAATCCAGACATGGTCTTAAAGAACCATCTTTTTTCTTAAGAAAGAAAAAACAGCGGCAACAGGTGACTTCGAGGGTCGTATGCGTCCCTTTCTCAGGCTCTCAGAGATATAAGCACGCATAGCGACCCTTTCAGGTTGGGAGAGATTGTATAAACGAGATTTAGGCAGCTTGGCGCCTGGGATGAGATTAAGGGTAGGTCTACACGACGACATTTGTTGCGCGACAATAAGTTGCGCGACAGGGCACAACTACACTGCAACATTTGTAGCGCAACATTTTGTCGCACCAATGTCGCACAATTTTTATAATGGCAGTCTATGGTGTTGCACTGCAACATGCAAAATGCTGCGACGCAACAGTCGCAAAAAAATCCATCTCGAGTGGATAATCTGCGACTGTTGCGTCGCCCTGTTGCATTGCCCTTTAACGATTTCTGAGAAAGTGGAGCGGAATCAATAGCAAAAACAGGTATATCCTTTCCCAAAGTGCATACCTAGAAACCATGTGTTATAGCAAATTGATTATCATTGAGATTGACAGCTGCTCCACTATCTACAAAAATCTCACAAAGAATGTTCTCGCTCTCTAGCGCCACCCTGGCAGGTAGGAGAAAACGGGAATTACAAGCAAACTGAAAGCCTTCAATTTCCGCATCAACCTTGCCAATAGTAACAGATGGAACGTTTTTAGAGGATTTTTTTTCTTTTTGTTTCTTTATTACTCTCAAAAAAACTGCCTGAATCTCCTAGAGGGACAAACATTTGCCAAATGATTTATACCTCCACAACAGGAACAAACCCTCCTCTAAGAGCTGAATCCTCTATTGTCAGAGGCAAGCAATCCCAGCTGCATGGGTTCCTGCTCAGAGGGGATTGAGAGAGACTGAGACCCCTGTGCACTGAATGAGACCGCCCCACTGTCCCTGGACTAAGTATGACAGGAAGGAGTGATCTCTCCTCTCTCTCTAAGACGCCTGTCAATACGAACGGCCTGAGACATGGCAGACTCCAAGGAGGTAGGTCTCTCATGAAAGGCAAATGCATCTTTCAATCCCTCTGAAAGACCATGGCAAAATTGACTTCAGAGTGCAGCATCATTCCAACCAGTATCAGCTGCCCATCTCTGAAATTCTGAACAGTATATCTCTGCGGACTGTTTACCCTGGCATAAAAGACGCAATTTAGATTCAGCCAGAGCAATACGATCCGGATCATGGTATATCTGACCCAGGGTTACAAAAAATTCATCCACTGATCGGAGGGGCCGTGCCCCCACCGGCAGCAAAAAGGCCCAAGACTGAGCGTTATCCCTGAGCAGTGAGATGATGATCCCCACCCTCTGCTCCTCATCACCAGAGGAATGGGGAAGTAGGCGAAAATGGAGTTTGCAAGCCTCTCTAAAACAAACAAAATTCTCACTACCCCCAGAGAAGGTATCCGGAAGCGAGATCTTAGGTTCTGAACAAACCCCATGAACGCAAGCAGAACCGGTCACCTGAAACTGAGATACAGTTTTACGGAGCTCTGCGACCTCCAGTGAAAGACCCTGCATGCGGTCAATCAAGGCTGTAACCGGATTCATGCTTAGGACGGTTTTGGCGGTTTATAATGTCACGGATGGTGTAACAGAAAACAAGAAGTTACAAATAAGGATCCTACTGGCTTGATCCGAAACTAAGGAAAAAAAGGGTGACCCCTATTAAAGCCCTGAAGCTCTCCCTGTCTTCTCAGCCCATGCAAAGATCTCTATGATAGATAATTGCATGCCCTCGTGTGTTCGACACCTGAACACCCTATAATAGTGAGGGGACACGACCACCGGCTCCCTACACTTAATACGGAGGGAGTCAGGGTCACCTAGGATCAAGGCAACAGGAAAACACAAATAAATGAACAGACTTATCTGTAGAAGCATCAATTGCAGCTTGCAGCATGAGCACACTCCAGGAAGTTGTATAAACCGCAAGGTGAGGCAGTATGGGGAGGAGATATATAGGGAGGCAATCACTGCTAATAGATGACAGCTGGGAGAGGGAGGAGAGATATCAAAATGAAAGCAAAACAAAAGAAGATCATGCAGGAGGTACTGAAGAACGTCTATCCGAACTTCTCAAAGATCTGGTGGTGACACACATATGTAGCAGAAATTGTCTGGATCATTAATACATTTGCATTTATCCATCTTAAGTTTCAAAACTGATAGCACTATAACAGATCACTTTTATCAAAATCTGTCCAGCTTGTCCACCTTATATACTTACTGCTGACATCAGTCTGAGTGCGTCTGAATAGGTCTAGACATGTCCATTGGAATATCTCTAATATAATGCATTAATATTATAACTGAATATGCTTTGCATGTATAACTTAACCCTTTACGGACACAGTGGAAGTCCGGTCCCCAAACATAGCACGTGCAGCAGGCGCCATAGCCGCCATGTTTCTACAATTTTAAATAGCAGAGACCCGCAGCACATGTATGCGTTCAGCCATAAGGCTAATGGCATACATTTTTCATTTCAGATGCCGTGGTCAAATGTGACCACGGCATCTGCGCAGTCCGGAAGTGCACTTCCGCTCCGGTAACAGTGTTCCCGGGTTAAGATCGGGGAACATGTTACATTGATCTAATAGGCTGAAGCCTCAAGCATGCTTCAGTGCCTATTAGATGACTATACCAATATAGGCCACTAGGTGGCAGAATTGTCTTGGTATAGTGCAAATGAAGTGTTCAATAAACACAGTAGGAAATCTAATGATTGCCAGTTATTGTAACCCAAGGTGACTTAAAAAAAAAAAAAAAGTTCTCGCAAATATAAAAAAAAAACAAAAAGCTGAAATCACCCACCTTTCCTTAAAATAAAAATACTTAATAAAAAAAAATTAACATCATGGGCATCGCCGCGTACGAAAAATGCCCATACTATTAAAATTAGAGTTGAGCGGACACCTGGATGTTCGGGTTCGGACAAACTTGAAAAAAAAGTTCAATGGGGACCCGAACTTTTGGGCACTAAAATGGCTCTAAAATAGTCCTGGAAAGGGCTAGAGGGCTGCAAAAGGCATCAAAATGTGGTTAAGAGCATGGCAACTGTTCTGCAAACAAATGTGGATAGGGAAATGACTTAAAATAACATAAAATACTGAAAAATTATAAATAACAATCTGGAGTAGGAGGTTGAGGAGGCGGTGGATGGGTGGATGTGGCGGTGTAGGTTGACGTGGTGGTGTAGGTGGAAGCGGCAGTGAAGGAGGAATAGGTAGCCAACACTGATTTGTATTATTTTTTATTTTTAAATTGGGGTATCCCCCAAAATATTGGGACATATAACAAAATAAAACAAAGAATAAGTGCACTTGAGTACAAGAATGGATTGTTGAGGCTGGTATAATTGTCTATTCTGCACAAGGTACATCCTGTGGGATCCATGCCTGGTTCATTTTAATAAACGTAAGCTTGTCCACATTGGCTGCGGCCTGTGATAATGCTCTCTGCCGTGATAATCACACGTTTACACTATACACTGGCTGCAGGGCAGGTCAGCACCTCCAAGGCTGACAAAGCTTTTCCACATTTTGGCCATGCTAACCCTGCCTTCTCAGGTGCTGGCGGTGCCCCAGCTGCGTTGGCGTCCTCTTCCTCCTCCTCTGCCTTCGCCTTGTGCTTCCACTGTGCCTCCACTGTCAGGTGGGAATGCCATCATCAGCTTGTAGTCGCGCATCTTCCGATCAGTAACAAATGTTTTTAATACATTTTGTTTCCTGTCAGCAATGCAGAGCAGGGGATCATTCACAGCAAAAGGGGGTTCATGTCACCCAGCAATAGAACAGATGATTTTGAGAAAACAAGGCCCATGTCACCCAGGCACAGCAGGGGTTCATTCACGACAAAAGGGGGTTCATGTCACCCAGCAATAGAACAGAGGATTTTGATAGATTTAGGCCCCTGTCACCCAGGCACAGCAGGGGTTCATTCACGGCAAAAGGGGGATCATGTCACCCAGCAATAGAACAGAGGATTTTGAGAGATTTAGGCCCCTGTCAGCAATGCAGAGCAGAGGTTCATTCACGGCAAAAGGGGGTTCATGTCACCCAGCAATAGAACAGAGGATTTTGAGAGATTTAGGCCCCTGTCACCCAGGCACAGCAGGGGTTCATTCACGGCAAAAAGGGGTTCATGTCACCCAGCAATAGAACAGAGTATTTTGAGAAAACAAGGCCCCTGTCACCCAGGCACAGCAGGGGTTCATTCACGGCAAAAGGGGGATCATGTCACCCAGCAATAGAACAGAGGATTTGGAGAGATTTAGGCCCCTGTCAGCAATGCAGAGTAGAGGTTCATTCACGGCAAAAGGGGGTTCATGTCACCCAGCAATAGAACAGAGGATTTTGAGAGATTTAGGCCCCTGTCACCCAGGCAAAGCAGGGGTTCATTCATGGCAAAAGGGGGTTCATGTCACCCAGCAATAGAACAGAGGATTTTGAGAGATTTAGGCCCCTGTCACCCAGGCACAGCAGGGGTTCATTCAACGGCAAAAAGGGGTTCATGTCACCCAGCAATAGAACAGAGTATTTTGAGAAAACAAGGCCCATGTCACCCAGGCACAGCAGGGGTTCATTCACGACAAAAGGGGGTTCATGTCACCCAGCAATAAAACAGACGATTTTGATAGATTTAGGCCCCTGTCACCTAGGCACAGCAAGGGTTCATTCACGGCAAAAGGGGGATCATGTCACTCAGCAATAGAACAGAGGATTTTGAGAGATTTAGGCCCCTGTCAGCAATGCAGAGCAGGGGTTCATTCACGGCAAAAGGGGATCATGTCAACCAGCAATAGAACAGAGGATTTTTGAGAGATTTAGGCCCCTGTCACCCAGGCACAGCAGGGGTTTGTATACTCCAAAAATGGTAAAATGTCACCCGACAATTGAAAATAATATTTTTTTTCCTATTAGATTTTTTTTTAAATTAAAATGGCTCTAAAATAGTCCTTGAAAATGCTATGAGGGATGTAAAAGGCAGTAAAATGTGCTTAAGAGCATGGCAACTGCTCTGCAAACAAATGTGGATAGGGAAATACAAACCGGATTCCCAAAAAGTTGGGACACTAAACAAATTGTGAATAAAAACTGAATGCAATGATGTGGAGATGGCAAATGTCAATATTTTATTTGTAATAGAACGTAGATGACAGATCAAACGTTTAATCCGAGTAAATGTATCATTTTAAAGGAAAAATACGTTGATTCAAATTTTCACAATGTGTCAACAAATCCCCAAAAAGTTGGGACAAGTAGCAATAGGAGGCTGGAAAAAGTAAATTTGAGCATAACGAAGAGCTGGAAGACCAATTTAGGCCTCTTTCACACTTGCGTTGTCCGGATCCGGCGTGTACTCCACTTGCCGGAATTACACGCCGGATCCGGAAAAACGCAAGTGTACTGAAAGCATTTGAAGACGGATCCGTCTTCAAAATGCTTTCAGTGTTACTATGGCACCCAGGACGCTATTAAAGTCCTGGTTGCCATAGTAGTAGTGGGGAGCGGGGGAGCGGCATACTTACCATCCGTGCGGCTCCCGGGGCGCTCCAGAATGACGTCAGAGCGCCCCAGGCGCATGGATGACGTGTACATGCGATCACGTGATCCATGCGCTTGGGGCGCCCTGACGTCACTCTGGAGCGCCCCGGGAGCCGCACGGATGGTAAGTATGCTGCTCCCCGCTCCCCACTACACTTTACCATGGCTGCCAGGACTTTAGCGTCCCGGCAGCCATGGTAACCATTGAGAAAAAGCTAAACGTCGCATCCGGCAATGCGCCGAAACGACGTTTAGCTTAAGGCCGGATCCGGATCAATGCCTTTCAATGGGCATTCATTCCGGATCCGGCCTTGCGGCAAGTGTTCCGGATTTTTGGCCGGAGCAAAAAGCGCAGCATGCTGCGCTATTTGCTGCGGCCAAAAAACGTTCCGTTCCAGAACGGAAGACATCCTGATGCATCCTGAAGGACGGACTGTCCATTCAGAATGCATTAGGAAAATCCTGATCAGTATTCTTCCGGCATAGAGCCCCGACGACGGAACTCTATGCCGGAAGACTATAACGCAGGTGTGAAAGAGCCCTAACACTAATTGGGTCAATTGGCAACATGATTCGGTATAAAAAGAGCTTCTCAGAGTGGCAGTGTCTCTCAGAAGCCAAGATGGGTAGAGGATCACCAATTCCCACAATGTTGCGCAGAAAGCTAGTGGAGCAATATCAGAAAGGTGTTACCCAGCGAAAAATTGCAAAGACTTTGCATCTATCATCATCAACTGTGCATAACATCATCTGAAGATTCAGAGAATCTGGAACAATCTCTGTGCGTAAGGGTCAAGGCCGTAAAACCATACTGGATGCCCGTGATCTCCGGGCCCTTAAACGACACTGCACCACAAACAGGAATGCTACTGTAAAGGAAATCACAGAATGGGCTCAGGAATACTTCCAGAGACCATTGTCAGTGAACACAATCCACCGTGCCATCCGCCGTTGCCAGCTGAAACTCTACAGTGCAAAGAAGAAGCCATTTCTAAGCAAGATCCACAAGCTCAGGCGTTTTCACTGGGCCAGGGATCATTTAAAATGGAGTGTGGCAAAATGGAAGACTGTTCTGTGGTCAGACGAGTCACGATTCGAAGTTCTTTTTGGAAATCTGGAACGCCATGTCATCCGGACCAAAGAGGACAAGGACAACCCAAGTTGTTATCAACGCTCAGTTCAGAAGCCTCTGATGGAATGGGGTTGCATGAGTGCGTGTGGCATGGGCAGCTTGCATGTCTGGAAAGGCACCATCAATGCAGAAAAATATATTCAGGTTCTAGAACAACATATGCTCCCATCCAGACGTCATCTCTTTCAGGGAAGACCCTGCATTTTTCAGCAAGATAATGCCAGACCACATTCTGCATCAATCACAACATCATGGCTGCGTAGGAGAAGAATCCGGGTACTGAAATGGCCAGTCTGCAGTCCAGATCTTTCACCTATAGAGAACATTTGGCGCATCATAAAGAGGAAGGTGCAACAAAGAAGGCCCAAGACGATTGAACAGTTCGAGGCCTGTATTAGACAAGAATGGGAGAGCATTCCTATTTCTAAACTTGAGAAACTGGTCTCCTCGGTCCCCAGACGTCTGTTGAGTGTTGTAAGAAGAAGGGGAGATGCCACACAGTGGTGAAAATGGCCTTGTCCCAACTTTTTGGGGATTTGTTGACACCATGAAATTCTGATTCAACATATTTTTCCCTTAAAATTGTACATTTTCTCAGTTTAAACTTTTGTTCCGTGATTTATGTTCTATTCTGAATAAAATATTAGAAGTTGGCATCTCCACATCATTGCATTCAGTTTTTATTCACGATTTGTATAGTGTCCCAACTTTTTGGGAATCCGGTTTGTAACTTAAAATGAAATAAAATAACGAAAAATTACAAATTATTAACCTGCAACTCAGAGAAGGAGGTGGATATGGAGTTGGAGGTTGAGGAGGCGGTGAATGTGGTGTTGTAGGTGGAGGCAGCAATGGAGGAGGAACAGGTAGCCAACAATGTTGGGACAAATAAAAAAAAACAAAAACAAAGAATCATTGCACTTGACTTGAGTGCAAGAATGTATGTTTGATGGTGGTATAAATGTCTATTCTGCACAAGGTACAGACAAGTCTTGTGGGATCCAAGTCTGGTTCATTTTAATGAACGTGAGCTTGTCCACGTTGGCTGTGGACTGGCGGCTGCGTCTGTCTGTAATGACGCCCCCTGCCGTGCTAAATACACGTTCAGAGAGTACACTCCGTATCCCCCCAGTCACGCATCAGTGATGGGCCCGAGCTGCGTTGGATACCACCCCACTGTGAACATGCTTCATCCCCATCCTCCTCCTCCTCCTCCTCCAGTAGTGGGCCCTGGCTGGCCAAATTTGTACCTGGCCTCTGCTGTTGCAAAAATCCTCTTTCTGAGCCACTTCTAAAAGACTGGCCTGAAAGTGTTAGAGATGACACCTCTTCCTCCTCCTCGTCCTGGGCCACATCCTCTTCCATGATCGCTCTAAGTGTTTTCTCAAGGAGACATAGAAGGGGTATTGTAATGCTGATAATGGCGTCATCGCCACTGGCCATGTTGGTGGAGTGCAGCGCAACAGGGCACACAGGTCTCGCATGGAGGCCCAGTCATTGGCGGTGAAGTGGTGCTGTTCTGCAGTGCGACTCACCAGTGCGTGCTGCAGCTATAACTCCACTATGGCCTGCTGCTGCTCGCACAGTCTCTCCAGCATGTGCAACGTGGAGTTCCACCTGGTGGGCACGTCGCATATGAGGCGGTGAGCGGGAAGGCCGAAGTTACCTTATAGAGCAGACAGTTTACCCCTGGCTGTGCTGAAGTTGGTGGTGAAGGTCTGTTGCTGACCGGATGAGGAGGTGGTAGAAGAGGAGGAGGAAGCCGGGTAGGAAGAGGAGGCAACAGGAGGCAAAGAATGATGCCCTGCGATCCTTGGCGGTGGAAGGATGTGCGCCAAACAGCTCTCCGCCTGGGGCCCAGCCGCCACTACATTTACCCAGTGTGCAGTTAGGGAGATATAGCGCCCCTGGCCATGCTTACTGGTCCACGTATCTGTGGTTAGGTGGACCTTGCAACAGATGGCGTTGCACAGTGCACACTTGATTTTATCCGATACTTGGTTGTGCAGGGAGGGCAAGGCTCTCCTGGAGAAGTAGTGGCGGCTGGGAACGACGTACTGTGAGACAGCAAGCGACATGAGCTGTTTGAAGCTGTCCGTCTCCACCAGCCTGAATGACAGCATTTCAAAGGCCAGTAGTTTAGAAATGCTGGCATTCAGGGCCAGGGATCTAGGATGGCTAGGTGGGAATTTACGTTTTCTCTCAAAGGTTTGTGAGATGGAGAACTGAACGCTTCTGTGTGACATGGTTGAGATGCTTGGTGACGGAGGTGATGTTGTTGGTGGCACATCCTCTGTTTGCTGGGCAGCAGGTGCCAACGTTCCTCCAGAGGCGGAGGAAGAGGCCGAGGCAGCAGCAGAAGAGGGAGCAGGAGGGGCCTGAGCCCTTTCTTGGTTTTGAAGGTGATTACTCCACTGCAGCCCGTGTCTCGCATGTAGATGCCTGGTTATGCAGGTTGTGCTAAGGTTTAGAACGTTAATGCCTCGCTGCAGGCTCTGATGGCACATCGTGCAAACCACTCGGGTATTGTCGTCAGCACATTGTGTGAAGAAGTGCCATGCCAGGGAACTCCTTAAAGCTGCCTTTGGTGTGCTTGGTCCCTGGTGACGGTGGCCAGTAGCAGGCGAACTGTTTAGGCGATGGCTGCTCTGCTTTTGCACCCTGCTCCCGCTTTTGCTACGCTGTTGGCTCGGTCTCACCACAAGCCGTATTTATGGCCTAAATGTGAAAGTCACTTATGCATGTGTAATCCCAGATGTGCAGTATATGAGAGGCTTTTTTCACTTCAGTAACCAAAAAGCCGTATTTATGGCCTAAATTTGACAGTCACTTATGCTTGTCTAATACCAGATGTGCAGTATATTAAAGGGTTTTTTCACCCTAACCAAAAAGCTGTATTTCTGTCCTAAATGTGATATTCACTTATGCACGTGTAATCCCAGATGTGCAGTATATGAGAGGCTTTTTTCACTTCAGTAACCAAAAAGACGTATTTATGGCCTAAATGTGACAGTCACTTATGCTTGTCAAATACCAGATGTGCAGTATATTAGAGTTTTTTTTCACCCTAAACAAAAAGCTGTATTTCTGCCCTAAATGTGACAGTCACTTATGCACATGTAATCCCAGATGTACAATATATTAGAGGCTTTTTTCACCCCAGTAATCAGAAAGCCATATTTATGGCCTAAATGTGACAGTCACTTATGCTTGTCTAATACCAGATGTGCAGGTGATGGCTGCTCTGCTTTTGCACCCTGCTCCCGCTTTTGCTACGCTGTTGGCTCAGTCTCACCACTGCCTCTTCCTCCGAACTCTGAAAGTCAGTGGCACAACCTTCATTCCATGTGGGGTCTAGGACCTCATCGTCCCCTGCACCCTGCTCCCGCTTTTTCACCCTAACCAAAAAGCTGTATTTCTGTCCTAAATGTGACAGTAACTTATGCATGTGTAATCCCAGATGTGCAGTATATTAGATGTTTTTTTCACCCTAACCAAAAAGCTGTATTTCTGTCCTAAATGTTACAGTCATTTATGCTTGTCTAATCCCAGATGTGCAGTATATCAGAGGCTTTTTTCACCCTAGTATGCCAAAGCCGTATTTATGGCCTAAATGTGACAGTCACTTATGCATGTGTTATCCCAGATGTGCAGTATAGTAGAGGATTTTTTCACCCTAACCAAAAAGCTGTTTTTCTATCCTAAATGTGACAATCACTTATGCACGTGTAATCCCAGATGTGCAGTATATTAGAGGCTTTTTTCACCCCAGTATGCCAAAGCTGTATTTCTGGACTTGCAGATAGCCTATGCTGGTGCACTATCGTTGCATAAAATGGCTGCTGATCATGTATTGATATTGACTAACTGAAGAAAAAAATGTTTGTTTTCAGCAGTAGTTGGCTCAGGGCAGGCTTAAAAAAATGGTGCACTGCACCCACAAAACACCTTTTCTGTAGATCGCTGAGTACATAAACCAGTTCTTGATAAGATTTCTCCCTGATCTCTCCCTCACCGCAGCTGCAGCCTCTCTCTACACTAATCCGAGCAGAGTGAGAGGCTGGGTCACATGCTGCAGTTGGCCAATCACAGCCATACCAATAGTAGGCATGGCTGTGGTGGTCTTTTGGGGCAAGTAGTATGACGTTTGTTGATTGGCTGCTTTGCAGCCTTTCAAAAAGCGCCATAAAAATCACCGAACCTGAACTTTTACGTAAATGTTCGGGTTCGGGTGCCGAAAACCCTAAAGTTCAGTATGAACCCGAACTTTACAGTTCGGGTTTGCTCAACTCTAATAAAAATATAACAATATTAATGGCATACGGCAAATGGCGTAACGGGAAAAAAAATAAAAACAGCCAATTTGCCATTTTTTGGTCACTTCAACTACCCAATATTTTTTTTTTGAAAAAGTGATCAAAAAGTCGCACACATTTCAAATTGGTATCACTGAAAAGAACAGATCGTCTGACAAAAAATGAGCCCTCACACTTCCCCGTAAACATAACTACAAAAAAGTCAGAATATGGTTATAAAAAAAAAATAATTTTCCCTCAAAGGTTGTAATTTTTATTTCAGTATTAAAACGCAAGAAAAATTATATAAGTGTGGTATCGTTATAACCGTACAGACCGGGAGAATGGAAATAACAGGTCGATTTTACCGCATAGTGTACATTATCAGAATTGCGTTTTTTTCCCAATTTGGAATTTTTTACCGCTTCCTACTACACTGTGTCCTCAACAGCAGCACAGATGGGGTTAACTGCCCCTGTGGACTGGTAGGACCGGCGGAATTTTAATGAGCCCAAGAACCAATAAACGATCTTCAGCTCCCTGAAAGGGAGGAGATCACCCCCCAGCCCACCGTGTTTTTTTCTGTCCTCTGGACAGGTGGACTGGCGTGTCGCTCCCTCTTTGGGAGCTGAAGATTGCTTAGGGGTTCTTTTTTCCCTCCTTAAAGCTTAGCTCGCTTTCTATGCATCTCAGTGCCTTTATTTTAGGCCTGATCATGGCGATTTCGGTCTGGGGTACCGTTGGGGAGGGGGGCGTCCCCTCCCCTCTTCTTTCATCATCTGTAGACGGTGCTCCGTTCCTCCGTTACCGCATGTGTGCGGCGCTATGGGCGCCGCCATTTCCCGGAAGTGACGCGCCTTAGGTGCGCTACGTCACTTCCGGTTTTCCGAAGCGATGCGGTGATGTATAAAACTCACCTTTTCTTAAACTGGCTCCCTAGAATGACATCCTGGACTTAGGATTAGTCTGGGGAGACAATTTTTCGTTTAGGTAGAGCCAGTATAGGCTCTGGTTTTTCTGAGTGCTTGCTTTGGCAGCACATATACAAAAAAAAAAAAAAAAAAGGGAGTGGTGCTGATCTCGTTTCAGGAACCCGCCCATTGGGCGGGGTTTCCTCCTTTTAAGCGCCCAGAGCCCATCAGTCAGTGCTCTGGTTGCGTTGCTTTCACAAGTTAGCTCCAGAGCTCTCCTGTGCTTTGTGATATTCCTGCAGTATTGCTTTGCTTGGGTTTTGTACTTCCTCTTCTTTCAGCTCTATTTCTTCTAGTGCTGGTGGGCCCCCTTAAGGTCTGGTTTTCTCCACCTCCTAATGTTGTAGGTGTTATGACCTGTTTTGTTTCTTCCATTACAGACTATGGCTTCCCCTAAGGAGGATCAGCGGAAGGCTGGGGCCAAGAGGAAGCATTTGGCATGTTACGAATGTAACACACCCCTAGTTGACAGCTGTCCTTACTCCAGATGTGAGAGTTGTCGCACGGCATCCACGGAACCCACGATGCAGGAGATGTTCCAATGGACCAAGACATACGTGGATGATTCCATCAAGGGAGTAGTTCAGCTACTTAATGAGAGGCTACCAGGTCCCTCTCAGACTCCCATGGAGGTGGGCGCACCGGTCGAAAGACCTACCCCTTCTGAGGAAGAAGAATCTACTTCTTGCTTTTTTCCTCCAGAAAAGACGCAGAAGTTACTCAAGTCCATCAGGTCGGGGGACCAGGATGTTGACATGGGGGAGTCCTCCGATCCCGCCGGTCGGACACAGCGTGTCTTTAGAGCGGATGAGACCCTCCTCTCTGTGATGCGCACAGAGTGGAAGAAGCCTGAGAAGGGTCCAGTGCTTACCAGAAAATTCAGACTCATGTACCCGATGGCTAAACCCTTGGTGGAATCGTGGGGTTCCGTTCCCAAGGTGGACATGGCTATAGCCAAGTTGTCCCGGCGCACTCTAGTCCCTGCAGACGATGGGTCTAGCCTGCAGGACCCCCTAGACCGGAGGGCAGAGTGCACCCTTAGGAGGGGTTACGCGGCGGCCGCCGCCTCCGCATCTACTTCCATTGCGGCCACTGAGGTAGCCACCTATCTACGCTCTAGGCTTAATCAAATCCAGACGGATGTGGACCAGAGCGTATCAAGAGACGACATCCTGGCAGCCTTCAAGTCAGCCAACCTGGCTATGGACTTTTTAGTTGATTCCTCCCAGATGCAGCTAAAGCTGGCCGCCAAAACTATGGCCCTAGTTTCAGCTGCCCGCAGACCACTCTGGCTGAAACCGTGGATTGCGGATAACGCATCCAAGTTTAACCTTTGTGGGCTCCCCTTCGAACCAGATAGGTTATTCGGGTCCGAATTGGACAAAATAATGGAGGGGCTCTCCGATAAAAAAGGGAAGAGCCTCCCCCAGCAGCCCTTTCGGGGACGCCCCAGACAGGAAAAGAAGGGCGGAGGTCGTTCTGGGCAGCAGTCTAGGCGCAGAGATTGGGGGGGCCATCTCGTAAATATCCGAGACGCCCCCGCAAACCCACCAGGGAGGCAAAACCCTCCTGACTATGGGCCTCCTCGAGGCTCTTGGATAAGCCCTGCTGCCCCTGCAGTGTCTCCTCTAGATTTTCCCGTACCCCTCCCCCAGATTCCCGTGGGGGGCCGTCTTACCCATTTCAAAGACTCTTGGAGCCGGTTGATTGCAGACCCCTGGGTCCAGGACATAGTTTCCGCCGGGTACCGGGTAGATCTTATCTCTCTCCCCCCAGAGAGATTCATCGCCACACGAAGCTTCGGGTCTGCCAAACAGGTGGTCCTAGAATCTTACATTCAGGACTATATTTCCAAGGGAGCCCTGGAGGAGGTACCGGCAGGGGAGAGGGGCCTAGGGATTTATTCACCAGTGTTCCTGGTTCCCAAGAAGACAGGAGATCTCCGAATGATCATCGATTTGAGATTCCTCAATCGATTTATAAGGAAAACAAGGTTTCGCATGGAAACCATAAGGTCAGTCAGCCATATCCTCAATTCTGGGGACGTCATGGCTACTCTGGACCTCAAGGATGCGTACCTTCACATTCCGATCCATTCCGCTTCCCGGAAACTCCTCAGGATCGCGGTCCAGATCTCAGGGGTTTGCAGGCACTTTCAGTTCGCCGTGCTTCCCTTCGGAATCTCTTCTGCCCCCCTCATCTTCACCAAGGTGGTAGTTTCGGTGGTGGCAGCTTTGAGACTCCAAGGACTGACTATTATTCCTTATCTGGACGATTGGCTTTTCATAGCCTCTTCAGTTCCGATCCTTACCCACCATCTTCAGGTCGCAGTCTCCTTTCTCTTCCACCTAGGCTGGATTATCAACTGGCAGAAGTCGAATGTGAGCCCATCGACTTCAATCCATTACTTAGGATTCGTGGTCGACTCTGTGGAGATGTCCCTCCGGTTGACTCCAGAAAGGAGAGCGCGGATTCAGGACCTGGCAAAGGTCCTTTATGTCCCTCGTCGAGTCTCTATCCGGACTCTCATGAAGATGCTGGGGCTCATGTCAGCGGCTGCGGATGCGGTCCCTTGGGCGTTATGGCACCTCCGTCCTCTTCAGTCGGAGGTCTTACACCTATGGAACGGCAGCCCTGCGGGGCTAGATTCCCTGTGCTCCCTGTCCGGTCAAACCCGAAATTCCCTCAGATGGTGGTTTCAGCTACCACCAGGGAAGTCTATGACCCAACCAGCTTGGGTCATATTGACTACAGACGCGTCCCTTGTAGGCTGGGGCGCTCACCTGGACGGATCCCCAATTCAGGGATCTTGGTCTCCTCTGGAGCGGCATCTTTCCTCCAATCTTCGCGAGATGCGAGCTATCCGGCTAGCCCTCCTTCACTTTGCGCCTCAGATCCGGGGCAAAGCAGTGAAAGTCCAGTCAGACAATATGACTGCTGTCCTCTATATAAACAAACAGGGAGGCACAAGATCATTGCCCCTTCTGTCAGAGATCGGGGTAATTCTTCGGTGGGCAGAGCTGAACCTTTCCCATCTATCTGCCGTTCATATTCGAGGCTCCCTCAATATGATAGCGGACCGCTTAAGTCGAGGATTACCGACCATGGAGTGGTCTCTGCATCCGGAGATCTTCAGGCAGCTAGTTCACAGATGGGGTATGCCAGAAGTGGATCTCATGGCAACCAGGTTCAACGCCAAGGTGATGAGGTTCTGTTCCCTCTACAGGGAAGACAACCCCCTGGCGATAGATGCTCTGTCAATACCGTGGAGGTTCAGGCTGGCTTACATCTTCCCTCCCTTTTCCATGATACCGAGGGTATTGATGAAAATCCGTCAGGATCAGGCCTCGGTAATAGCCATCATACCGTTTTGGCCCAGAAGATCCTGGTTTACCCAGCTCATTCAGATGAGTCGGGGACAATACTGGAGACTCCCCCCGGAGCAGACCCTGGTGTCGTGGGACACTCACCTCTGCCCAGATCTGCACAGGTTCAACCTGACAGCCTGGAGGTTGATCAGTCCCTTCCCAACATAGAAGGGCTTTCCGAGTCGGTCCTGAGAACTTTGTCGCATTCCCGAGCAGAGTCTACAAAGAAGGCCTACTCCAGGATCATGAGAATCTTCGAGGCATGGTGTGATTCCAGACAGGTGGCGTCTGCAGATCCGCCCCTTCCTGCGATACTTCAATTTCTTCAGGATGGATTAGATAGAGGCCTATCTCCAGCTACCTTGAAGGTACAGGTTTATGCCATCTCGGCCTGTCTCAACAGGCCACATTCTCGGGACCCACTCATCAAACGCTTCCTGAAGGGAGCTGAAAGACTAAAGCCTACTATACTGAAACCTATCCCCCAGTGGGATCTTTCAGTAGTGCTCAGGGGGCTAGCATCTCCCCCCTTCGAGCCCTTGGAGGAGGTAAATTTTAAATTTCTGACTTTAAAGATGGTCTTTCTTCTGGCTATAGCTTCAGCCAAAAGAGTTTCTGAATTGCAGGCTTTTTCCGCAAATCACCCGTACATTATTTTTCTACAGGATAGAGTACTCCTGACGTTTTTACCTTACTTCAGGCCTAAGGTGCCTACTTTCCAGAACATCAATCAGGTAATATCTTTACCAGTTTTGTTTACAGCCTCCTCCTCTGATACTCCAGCTAGAGACCCGCTGGATATTTCAAGATGCCTCCAGATCTATGTGGATAGATCTAGTGAGTTCAGGAAAGATGAGAATCTTCTTATCCTGTTTGCCGGTAAGTCTAAAGGCCGTAAAGCGTCTAAAGCCACCATTAGTCGCTGGATCAAGGAGGCCATTTTGGAAGCTTTCGTCTCCCAATCCTTAGATCCTCCCGAGTTTGCGAGGGCCCATTCTACTAGGGCGGTCTCCACCTCGGTTGCGGAGAGAAGACTCCTCCCCTTAGAGTTGATCTGTAAGGCGGCCTCCTGGAGCTCTGAGTCAACCTTCATCTCCCATTATAGGATAGATGCTAGGATGGCAGAGTTTTCGGCTTTTGGGCAGACTGTTCTTAGTTCTGCCAGGCATGAGGACCCTCCCTAGGGGATTCTTCTTGCTATCTCCCCATCTGTGCTGCTGTTGAGGACGTAAGGGAATCGTTAATTTCTAACGATAATTTGTTTTCCCTTAGTCCTAACAGCAGCACACAAATATCCCACCCTAAATACATTATGCTTGTTAAAAACACGGTGGGCTGGGGGGTGATCTCCTCCCTTTCAGGGAGCTGAAGATCGTTTATTGGTTCTTGGGCTCATTAAAATTCCGCCGGTCCTACCAGTCCACAGGGGCAGTTAACCCCATCTGTGCTGCTGTTAGGACTAAGGGAAAACAAATTATCGTTAGAAATTAACGATACTTTTTTATTTTCCATTAACATAGTCTTATGAGGGCTTATTTTTTGCGGGACAAGTTGGATTTTTTAATGGCACCATTTACAGTTGCGTAAATGGTGCCATTAGAAAATCCAACTTGTCCAGCAAAAAATAAGCCCTCATAAGGCTATGTGAATGGAAAAATAAAAAGTTAGGACTATGGGAAGGCGGGGAGTGAAATAACGAAAACGCAAAAATGTAAAATCCCAGGGTCCTTAAGGGGTTAAAATCTAGACGTGTCAGGCAAATTCCGAGTTCATATTTGGAATCAGCACGCTCATTTTAGTATAAATCACATGTTTTTCTCTCAGTAGCAAAATCATTGTTGCATGGTGTTATCAGATCAAATTGTTCCCATTCTTCAATCTGTTTCCTGGTTATATTCTGTACTTACCTGGGAGCTGCGATGTCTGTGTCCGGCCGGGAGCTCCACCTACTGGTAAGTGACAGCAATGCGCCGCACAGACCTGTCACTTACCAGTAGGAGGAGCTCCCGGCCGGACACAGACATCGCAGCTCCCAGGTAAGTATGAATCCTTTACTATTGTACTATTGCTAAGTAACCATGGCAACCAGGGCTGCAGTAGCGTCCTGGTTGCCATGGTTACCGATCGGAGCCCCAGCGATTAAACTGGGACTCCGATCGGAACTCCGCTGCCACCAATGATGGGGGGGGGGGGGAGATGGGAGGCCGCACACTGGCCACCACCAATGTTGTTAATGCTATAGAGGGAGGGGGGGCCGATGGGGGGCGCACACTGTGCCACCAACGAATAATTATTACAAAACAGGGAGGAAGGGGGGGCGATGGGGGGTGCACAATGTGCCACCAACGAATAATTATTACAATACAGGGAGGAAGGGGGGGCCAATGGGGGGCGCACACTGTGCCACCAACGAATAATTATTACAATACAGGGAGGAAGGGGGGGCCGGGGGGGGCGCACACTGTGCCACCAACTAATTATTACAATAGAGGGAGGGAGGGGGGGCCGCACTGGCCACCAATGATATTCAAACTGGGGAAGGGGGGGTCTCCCCCCTGCTGCCTGGCAGCCCTGATCTCTTACAGGGGGATATGATAGTACAATTAACCCCTTCAGGTGCAGCACCCGAGGGGTTAATTGTGCTGATCACGGCCCCCTGTAAAAGATCGGGTGCTGCCAGGCAGCAGGGGGCAGTCATGTACACAGTTTGTAGTATATTCTAACTAGAAGCGTCCCCATCACCATGGGAACGCCTCTGTGTTAGAATATACTGTCGGAAATGAGTTTTCACAATGTAACTCATATCCGACAGTATATTCTAACATAGAGGCGTTCCCAGTGTGATGGGGACGCTTCAAGTTAAAATATACCATCGGATTGGAGAAAACTCCAATCAGATGGTATAAAAGGGACTCCAGACTTTACATTGAAAGTCAATGGGGACGGATCCATTTGAAATGGCACCATATTGTGTCAACGTCAAACTGATCCGTCCCCATTGACTTGCATTGTAATTCAGGACGGATCCGTTTGGCTCCGCACGGCCAGGCGGACACCAAAACGACTTTTTTTTCATGTCCGTGGATCCTCCAAAAATCAAGGAAGACCCACGGACGAAAAAACGGTCACGGATCACGGACCTACGGACCCCGTTTTTGCGGACCGTGAAAAAATACTGTCGTGTGCATGAGGCCTTAGGCAGAGAAGTGGCAGGTGAGGTTTAACACTGACAAATGTAAGGTTATGCACATGGGAAGGAATAATGCAAGTCACCCGAACATACTAAATGGTAAAACACTGGGTAACACTGACATGGAAAAGGACCTAGGAATTGTAGTGAACAGCAAACTAAGCTGTAAAAACCAGTGTCAGGCAGCTGATGCCAAGACAAATAAGATAATGGGTTGCATCAAAAGGGGCATAGATCCCTGTGATGGGAACATAGTCCTACCACTTTACAAATCACTAGTCAGACCACACATGGAGTACTGTGTACAGTTCTGGGCTCCTGTGAACAAGGCAGACATAGCAGGGCTGGAGAGGGATCAGAGGAGGGAAACTAAAGTAATAACTGGAATGGGTGGACTCAGTGGTGTATCTTGGTTTTGTGCTGCCCTAGGCGAGACTAAACTCGGGCACCCCCCTAATATAAATTTGACCCACCCCTTCCTTGTTAAAAAACAATGTGCAGCTAGAGTTAGTACAGTATTAATCCCTCCCTAATTCTCCCCCCTCTAACCACCCAACGGGTCCCAACCCCCTTACCCCATAAAACAACTAAGTAATTGATTTTTTGTGAATTACTGTAATTTAAGTACTTACAGTTTTTTAAGACAGCAGGCTCAGGGTTCAGTGCATTGGTGGCCGGGGCCTGGCCGCAGTGTTCACGGTGACCGTGTGCAGGAGATAAGGCTCACCCTAGTGTTGCCGGCCCGTGACTCCACCTCTGTGTGACGTCACGACGGCAACGTGAGGACGCAAAAGGTAGGGGAGGTCGGGAGGAAGTCAGGAGGGGGAGGAAGTACGTTTTTCAACTCCTCTACTATGCGGCACCGGCGATGCCGCTCGCATAATGAAGGATCGGACAAGGGGCAAAAAATACATTTAGCATATTGTGTAACTATCACTAAGCAAACAAGGCATTTTGCCGCCCCCTTTTCAAGTGCTGCCCTAGGCAAATGCCTTGTTTGCCTTGTGATAGATACACCCCTGGGTGGACTACAGTACCCTGAAAGATTCTCAAAATTAGGGTTATTCACTTTAGAAAAAAAGATGGCTGAGGGGAGATTTAATTACTATGTATAAATATATCAGGACTGTGACTGTGACAAGGGGACATCCTCTGCGCCTCGAGGAAAGAAGGTTTGTACACAAACATAGAAAAGGATTCTTTACGGTAAGAGCAGTGAGACTATGGAACTCTCTGCCTGAGGAGGTGGTGATGGTAAGTTCACTAAAAGAGTTCAAGCTGGGCCTGGATGAATTTCTGGAGTGTAATAATATTACAGGCTATAGCTACTAGAGATGGGTCGTTGATCCAGGGAGTTATTCTGATTGCCTGATTGGAGTCGGGAAGGAATTTTTTACCCCTTAAGTGGGGAAAATGGCTTCTACCTCAGTTTGTTTTTTCCTTCCTCTGGATCAACTTGCAGGATAACAGGCCGAACTGGACGGACAAATGTCTTTTTTCGGCCTTATATACTATGTTACTATGTTGATTCTAAGCTTTTTGAGAACCAGTAATCCTGTCTGTCCTTTCCAACACAACAGGCACACTCCTGAAATACTCTGTATAAGCCCTGCACACACATGTAGAATAGAAGGTGGGCCAGTCCTTGAGCCTGTTGGTGTCTGCCAAAGTGCATGGCAGCGCCGACGTGTGGAGCTGAAACTACGGTCAGGGAAAATACATGCAACTTGGCCAGGTGACCCCGCTTCTGCCTCCACGTTGTCACGCCGTTGGTCCTGCAACAATGTCCGCCTCTGCCTCCTCAGCCTCCACAGTGCCCCTCCAGCATACCACATGTGCAGGGCATGGCGAATCGATGTCACGCGTTTCTGAACCTCGTTTGTTCCACAGACAGGATCCATTTTTTTGGGGGTTATTGTTTTGATGGATCAGAGGAAGGGCAGAATAATCAGTGATGTCAACACAAACGTACTGCTGACACCCTCTCCACTCTGTCGAGGGGGCTCTACTTGTATAAGCATTTAATAGAACAGTTTCTGTAGACATCTATGTGGAATCAGCTGATGATGGTGTAAAAGGAGTGCGCTTCTTCTTGGCGCTAACATTGACCTGTAAGACTGAGTTCATACTTGAGTTATTTGGTCAGTTTTGGCCCTGTGGCTGCCCAAATAAGTGAGTGATTCTAAGTAGTGTTGATCATGAATATTCAAATTTTTATCGCGAATATAGGTACTTCAAAAATTCGAGAATATTTCGAATATAGTTATATATATATTCGTAATTTCGAATATTCAAATTTTTTTTCACTTTTTTTTTTTTTTTTTTTTTTTATTCGATTTTTTCTTCTTTTTTTTTTATCAGTACACATTGATCCCTTCCTGCTTCTAGCTTGTGGGCCAATAAGAAGGCTGCAATATACTTGACTTTAGGAGTAGTAGTGTTTGCGAATTTTGCTCTATATTCTTTTTTTTCAAATATTCACTATATTGCTATATATTCTTTTTTTAGAATATTACGAATATTCAAATAAAACGAAGTTATAGCAATATAGCGAATATTCGAAAAAAATGAATATAGAGCAGTTTAGGTAATATAGTGCTATAATCTTTTTTTTATAGTTGTAATTTTTTTCCAATCTGAACTTCAGATGAGAAAAAAATAACAACTATTAGAAGATTATCGCACTATATTAGCTAAATTGCTCTATATTTGTTTTTTCTTTGAATATTCGCTATATAAGAAGCATGATTTTCTGCAGATACTGGCTCTTTGGACTTATTTCCCATTAGGTGCATCATGCCTTACCATCTCATCCAGAGAGCAGCAACACATAGTGACTCCTCAATGGTGTCTGGGGGCACCTAGCATGGCATTGGGGCCACCCCAAACCGAGCCACTTCAAAAACTGAATTTGACACACCCAATAAAGATCTGAAGTCTCCTCTCAATGACAAGGTATCCTTAGTGATTGTGTAAATGAATCTAAGGCTTGCTCCCATCAAAATAACTGGTTTCCATCAAATTACATAGAGCCAGGGAACTCATCATCAACAATAATCTCCCCTTTTTAGCCTGTCAGAATATTTTTTTGTTTTTACAGTTTATTTTTGTGCGATCATTTATATGCTGCACAAGATTAGAAAACATAATACTAATTTGTCTGCTGCCCACAAAGGTGACTGTCTACTTTATACGTTTTATGAAGGGCATCATTTACATGCCACAAGCAAAAGACCAGGAACTGAATAAAACAATCAAAGCACTTTGCTGGGACTAATCAAGAGAGGCACTGGAATAGTCTGCTAATATTAATATCAAAACAAGCTCTTTACTTGCAAATCCATGCTATTCATATGGTAATGTCCTGGAGCGTTTGAAGCTGGATATGATTGCCAAGTAAGGCACAAACTAAAATTAAGTTTTTTTTTAACATAAAAACATACATTCTCCCTGTGTGCTCAAACAATATATTTTTGGGACAATTTCAAAACTAAAGAAGGGTTTCTTACTATTAATCATTGTGGACATGCAGCATAAATGTTTATATTTGCTGCTTGTATCTATATTTGCATTTAGGTTAGAGATGAGGGAATTTCTTGGATATTTCATGTTCGATTTTTTCAATTTATTAAAAAATTCAATATGTGTCCGAATTGATTCTACACAAATCAAATATGCACCAATTGTCCTGAATTGTTACATATATGATGTCTCCTAGGATTTTTTATAGCTTTTGTTCTCTCTTTTTTTTACAAATTTTTGCTCTTTCTCTTCTCCCTCTCCCATTTTCAGCTCTGGAAAGTAATGACAGGATAGCAAATAATGTCATATATGCGAGTGACACTCTCATATATAGCGATTGGTAAACACATGGTTGACAGTGTTAACCACCTCCCGTCCACACGTTGACTATAAACGTCCGGGAGGTGGTTCTCTATTTCTGAATGGACGTTCCAGAATGTCCATTCAGAAACTGCTAATTGTGCAGCTGCTGATCGGGTTGCCCGCTGTCAGTGACAGAAGGGCAACCCAGAGAGAAGGCAGGGACAGTGCCCAGGTGTCCCTGCCTTCTGGCTATGCGCTTCCTGTTCCGGCCTGGTGGTCATGTGATCGCCGGGACCGGAGAGTGCAGGAGCTGTGTGAGATAAAAATTACTTGAAAATTATTACCAGAGCGAGTGCCGGTCCTTTCTATACAAGTACGTGCGGATCTTCCCTGGACACGCGCACCGCATCACTGACAGCGGAGTGCCGCCTGTATCTTCTTTGGCTCTATAAATATATCACATAATCGACCCAGTCCGATAAACACTATAAAAAATAAAAATAAATAACTGTCAAAAAAGCAATTTTTCTCACCTTACATCACAAAAAGTGCAAGACCAAGTGATCAAAAAGGCGTATGTCCCACAAAATAGTACCAATAAAACCGTCTCCTCATCCCGCAAAAAATGAGCCCCTACATAAGAAAATCTCTCAAAAAATAAAAAAAATATAGCTCTCAGAACATGGACACATTAAAACATTTTTTTTTGGTTTCAAAAATGCTATTATTGTGTTAAAGTGAAATAAAAAAAAGTATACATATTAGGTATTGCAGCGTCCGTAACAACCAGCTCTATAAAAATATCACATGACCTAACCCCTCGGGTGAACACCATAAATAAAATTTTTTAATAAAAACTGTCAAAACAAGCAATTTATGTCACCTTACATCACAAAAAGTGCAACACCAAGTGATCAAAAAATCTAATGTCCCACAAAATGGTACCAATAAAACCGTCACCTCATCCCGCAAAAAATGAGCCCCTACATAAGAAAATCTCTCAAAAAAAAACTATAGCTTTCAGAACATGGACACATTAAAACATATTCTTTTGGGTTTCAAAAATTCTAAAATGCTATTATTGTGTTAAAGTGAAATAAATAAAAAAAAAGTATACATATTAGGTATTGCTGCGTCCATAACAACCATCAATATAAAATTATCACATTACCTAATCCCTCGGGTGAACACGGTAAAAAAAAAAAATGCTATTATTGTGTAAAACTTAAATAAATAGGAAAAAGTATACATATTCGGTATCGACACGTCCGTAACAATCTGCTCTATAAAAATGTAATTTGACCGAACCCCTCAGGCAAACGCTCTAAAAATAAATAAATAAAAACTGTGCTAAAAAAAACAATTTTTTGGTCACCTTGCCCCATAAAGTGTTATAATGAATGATCAAAGAATAGTACCAACAAAACTGGCACCTTATTCCCTAGTTTATAAAATGGGGTCACTTCTTGGGAGTTTCTACTGTAAGGGTGCATCAGAGGGGCTTCAAATGGGACATGGCATCTAAAAACCACGTTGAGTTCCTTTTCTTCTGCACCCTGCCGTGTGCCCATACAGCAGTTTATGACCACATGTGGGGTGTTTCTGTAAACCGCAGAATCTGGTTAATGAATATTGAGTTTTGTTTGGCTGTTAACCATCAATGTGTTAAAGAAAAAATTGGATTAAAATGGAAAATCCGCCCAAAAAGTTAAATTTAAAAATCTCCATTTTCCTTTAATTCTTGTGGAACGCCTAAAGGGTTAACAAAGTTTATAAAATCGGTTTTAAATAACTTGAGGGGTGTAGTTTCTACAATGGGGTCATTTATGGGGGTATCCACTATGTAGGCCCCACAAAGTGACTTCAGACCTGAACTGGTCCTTAAAAAGTGGGTTTTGGCAATTTTCTTAAAAATTTGAAGAATTGCTTCTAAATTTCTGAGCCGTCTAACGTCCTAAAAAAATAAAATGACATTTCCAAAATGATGCCAACATAAAGTAGAC
This sequence comes from Bufo gargarizans, assembly GCF_014858855.1. Lineage (NCBI taxonomy): Eukaryota > Metazoa > Chordata > Amphibia > Anura > Bufonidae > Bufo > Bufo gargarizans. The sequence goes on from NC_058083.1 coordinate 255,764,721, forward strand.
ATATGGGGAATTTTAAGTAATAAATATTTTATGAGGTATCACTTTCTGTTTTAAAAGTAGAGAAATTTAAATTTAGAAAATTGCGAATTTTTCAAAATATTTGGTAAATTTGAGATTTTTCATAAATAAAGGTGAAATACATTGACTCAAATTGTATCATGAAGTACAATGTGTCACGAGAAAACAATCTCTGAATGACTTGGATAAGTAAAGGCGTTCCAAAGTTATTACCACATAAAGTGAGATATGTCAGATTTGCAAAATTAGGCCTGGTCAGGAAGGGGGCAAATGGCCCAGATGGGAAGTGTTTAAAACAGCTTGAGCACACTGAGCTGTTGCATGTGTTATGCATTTTCATATTAGAAATCTTCTAAAGATTGTTCTTTAGGGCTGTTTCACACTAGCGAGTCCATTGCGTGAATCGTGCTCCGTGTGTGAGTGTGATCCTCCACTCTGGACTTGCAGGAGCACACGGCATTATCATGATTTATAATGCTATCTGTCTCTGTATGGCCTTTTTTTCCACAGAATCATGTATGTGACATAAAGCTGTCAGTATGATTCTGTAGAAAAAAGGCCATGCAGAGACACATAGCATTATAAATCATGATAATGCCGTGCGCTCCTGCAAGTCCAGAGCAGAGGATCACACTCAAACACGGAGCGCGATTCACGCAATGGACTGACTCGTGTGAAACAGACCTTATTGGGACAGATGGTGTTTAAACACACACAGTATTCAGTGAAAAAAAATGTGGCTTAGACTAAGTGCCCAAAAATTATGCCTTAATTAGTGATGAGCGGCAATATTCGTTTTAACGATATTTTGCACATTTTTCGCATATTCGCATAAAATTTGCGAATTCGTGATCTCCAGTCATTATTTTCGCAATTGCACAAATCAGCACTAAGGATGCGCATATTTTTTGTGCAATACATACAACTTCACATTTTATCAGGTCTGAATACATATTACTGTTTGGTGCATTAAGTATTGTTGTGACTATGTCTGTAGCATGTATGTATGGACAGCAGAGAAACAGTAATTCCTATCAGCTACACTATATTACTATCTAACCTACACTGACTATCTCCCACTAACTATCTGCATTATATATATAAGCTAACTATCTAATGTAATTGGATAAAGAATAGGTTCCAGATGAAAGCACAGAGCAACAGCAATGTCACTGCTCTCTCTCAGAACTGCAAAAAAACAGCAGAAAATGGCTGCTGGGGAGTTTCCTATATGGTAAAGGGGTAGGCAACTTTCCTTTTGGTTGCTAGGGATGTTGCTAAGCTCTGACAAAGATATTGCAGCCTTCTCATTGGCCCACAAGCAAGAAGGGAGGTTACTGATGGGAAAAAAATCTAGAATATTCGCAATTACGAATATATAACACTATATTCTACATGTTTGTGAATTCTCGAAATGCCGATATTCACAATAAAAATTCACAATTAAAATATTCGCAATCAACACTAGCCTTAATGGAGGGAGATCCCTGCACCTTTTTTTTATATACACACACACACACACCATAACGTTATAAGAAACAGTAGCATATTCTGCACAAGCATCCAAAACTTAACAGGGGTAGAATGCCTGAATTTATACACACAAAAGTGTTAAGTGTAAGAAGAAACAGAGGCTTGTTCTGAGGTTGAACAATTCTAGAAAAAATATTCAATTAAGCCCTTAAGGACCGGACTCATTTTCACCTTAAGGACCAGGCCATTTTTTGCAAATCTGGCCAGTGTCACTTTATGACTTATCCAAGCCATTCTGAGATTGTTTTTTTCGTCACATTTTGTACTTCATGACACTGGTAAAATGGAGTAAAAAAATGCATTTTTATTTATTAAAAAAATACCAAATTAACCAAAAATTTGGAAAAAATTGCAAATTTCCAAGTTTCAATTTCTGTACTTCTATAATACATAGTAATACCTACAAAAATAGTTATTACTTTACATTCCCTATATGTCTAGAATATGTCATAATAGAAACCACCCAAAAATGACCCCATTCTAGAAACTACACCCCTCAAGGTATTCAAAACTGATTTTACAAATGTCATTAACCCTTTAGGTGTTCCACAAGAGTTAAAAGCAAATGGAGATAAAATTTCAGAATTTAAATTTTTGGGCAAATTTTCAATTTTATTAATTTTTTTCCAGTAACAAAGCAAAGGTTAACAGCCAAACAAAACTCAATATTTATTGCCCTGATTCTGTAGTTTACAGAAACACCCCATATGTGGTCGTAGGAAGGAAAGGAATGCCATATGGTTTCTGAAATGCAGATTTTGATGGCCTTTTTTTTTTTACACCATGTCCCATTTGAAGCCCCCCTGATGCACCCCTAGAGTAGAAATTCCATAAAAGCGATCACATCTAAGAAACTACACCCCTCAAGGTATTCAAAACTGATTTTACAAGCTTTATTAACCCTTTAGGCGTTCCATAAGAATTAATGGAAAATGGAGATAAAATTTCAGAATTTGACTTTTTTGGAAGATTTTACATTTTTATAATAACAGCCAAACAAAACTCAACATTTATTACTCTGATTCTGTAGTTTACAGAAACACCCCATATGTGGTCGTAAACTGCTGTATGGGCACACAGCAGGGCGCAGAAGGAAAGGAACGCCATTTGGTTTTTGGATTGCAGATTTTGGTGGATTGTTTTTTAGACACCATGTCCCATTTGAAGCCCCCTGATGCACTATTTTAGGGTACATATGATTTTTGGTTGCTCTATGTTACACTTTTTGTGAGGCAAAGTAAAAAATAATAGAAATTCAGAAATTTCATCTCCATTTGCCATTAACTCTTGTGGTACACTTAAAGGGTTAACAAAGTTTGTAAAAATCAGTTTTGAATACCTTGAGGGGTGTAGTTTCCTAAATGGGGTTAATTTTTGGAGTTTCTACTCTAGGGGTGCATAAGGGGCGCTTCAAATGGGACATGGTGTCAAAAAACCAGTCCAGCAAAAACTGCCTTCCAAAAACCATATGGCGTTCCTTTTCTTCTGCTCCCTGCCATGTGGCCATACAGCAGTTTACGACCACATATGGGGCATTTCTGTAAACTACGGAATCAGGGCAATAAATATTGAGTTTTGTTTGGCTGTTAACACTTGCTTTGTTACTGGAAAAAATTGATAAAAATGGAAAATTTGCCAAAAAAATTGCTGTTTTGGCACCGTTTTTATTTTTTATTATTTACAATGTTCACCTGACAGGTTATATCATGTGCTATTTTTTTAGAGAAGGTTCTTACAGATGCGGATATACCTAATATGTATACTTTTTTATTTTTTTAGGTTTTGCACAATAATATTATTTAAACAAAAAAAATCATGTTTTAGTGTCTCCATAGTCTGAGAGCCATAGTTTTTTCAGTTTTTAGGCGATTGTCTCAGGTTGGGTATCATTTTTGTGGGATGAGATGACGGTTAGATTAGCACTATTTTGGGGTGCATATGACTTTTTAAGCGCTTGTTATTACACTTTTTGTGATGTAAGGTAACAAAAAAATAGCTTTTTTGACACTGTTTTTATTTTTAAAAAAATTACAGTGTTCACCTGAGGGGTTAGGTCATGTGGTATTTTTATAGAGCAGGTTCTTACGGATGCAGTGATACCTAATATGTCTGCTTTTTTTTATGTTTAACATAAAAAATCATTTTTGAAACAAAAAAATCATGTTTTAGTCTGAGAGCCATAGTTTTTTTTATTTTTATTTTTTTTACACTTTTTGGGAAAAATGTTTTGACCCAGACCCACTTGGTTCTTAAAGATCCAGTGGGTCTGATGTCTGTATAATACAATACAGTACACTATATAGTGTACCGTACTGTATTTTTGTCTATGAAGGAGTCCGGTTGCCATGGTAACCATCACTCGCTGCCAAAACAGAGCAGCGGGTGATGGGTATCCCATCAAGAATTGGGGGCTAAGAAGACTGACACTCTGCTAAAACCGCTCGGCCATCCTGAGAGAGGGGGTGGGCGGATGATCGCGCCCCTGCCCGCCCCCTAGCACCGCATGCTCCTCCACCCTGCACAGCCCACCGGCACATCACAAAGAGGGCTTCAGGGTGGTTTAAACATAAAAAAAAAGCATTTTGAAGTTTCTGATCCCCGCGGTCACTGACCGTGGGATCAGAAACTTCCGAAAGCGCTGCAAACCGCAGGTCTGAATTGACCTGCGGTTTGCAGCGATCGCCGATACAGGGGGGTCACAGGACCTCCCTCGGAATTGACCCAGGGTGCCTGCTGAGGGTTCAGGGAGGTTTCAGGGGGCTTCAGGGGGGTTTAAACATAAAAAAAATGCATTTTGAAGTTTCTAATCCCCGCGGTCACTGACCGTGGGATCAGAAACTTCCGAAAGCGCTGCAAACCGCAGGTCTGAATTGACCTGTGGTTTGCAGCGATCGCCGATACGGGGGGGGGGGGGGGGTCACAGGACCTCCCTCGGCATTGACCCAGGGTGCCTGCTGATTGATTTCAGCAGGCACCCAGCTCCGATCACCGCCCGCCGCACGGCGGTGATCGGAACTACGCAAGGCGTACAGGTACACCCGGTGTCCTCAAGTACCAGGACATCAGGGCGTACCTGTACGCCCTGTGTCCTTAAGAGGTTAAAGTCTGAGCAGCAGCAGTACAGTGTGGATGTGAAAAGGTCAAATTGTGTATTGGTAATAGTGGTAGCAATAGTAGAACCAACAGTAGCAGCACAGCATGGAACAGTCAAGACAGCAAGTATATGTGTGTGTGCTGTGTCGGGGTAGTAGCAAGTTGTGGCAGCAGCAGCCATATGATTCAGAACATTATTGTAGTCAGGCAAACAGTGGCAGCGGCATTATGGTGGCATCAGTTAGTTACCATATACTAAAGAACTTGATGGTAGGTCGGCAGACAGTGATGGTAGCATGATGGCAGCAGCAGCCATGCAGTAGGAACATAATGGTAGGCAGGCAGACAGCGGCAGTGGAACAATGGGGTACCATCAACAACACCAAAGCTAAACCAGAGATGTGTAAAAATCCTCACGTATCCATGCCTTGATCATTTTGACAAAAGTGATATTTTGTATACTGGTAAAGGTCACCTTTGTCTGTTTTGATGTCATAGTGCCAACTGCTATCCTGAAAACCCTCTCTAAGATGACACTGGAGGCTGGACAAGACAATACAGAGAGAGCATCCTCGGCCAGTTCCGGCCACTGTTCTAATCTGTCAACCCAAAAGTCCATGGGGTCAGACAACATGGCATGTGCTAGAGAAAGGACAGAGTCCGATTAGGACTGATTCTGGGTGTTTAGGCAGTATGTCTACATTTCCTGATTTGCATCAGTCTGGTGGGGCACATAAAGAAATTGCTCCAAATACTGAACTGGCTGCTGATGCTGTGGCATCGGCTGCTTCTAGTAGTGGAGACAGTGGGAGGTGGGTTGTGTGGCAATGGGGAGTAAAGGAGCCTACTGTTGTCCAAAAGCTGGGGCAAGCTGCCTACACAGTGTATCCTGTTAATAAAGCAATTTGGCTTCCCTTTCAGAAACATGAGATCATCCTCCATTTGCTTTGATAGTAAGGTTCTAATAGCATTGCTATCCAGGAATCATCAGATTGCTCAATAGTAAGGATACACCTGCCATTATTTAAAGAAGCAGGCATACAGCTTTCCATTCTCACCAGCGTGCCCAAGAACCCAGTTCTTTACAGTTCTGCCCCCCACTGAGATGATTTGTCATCATGGCCAGTGTGGTCATCATCATCAGCCTCACCCTCCTGCAAGTTACTCCTCCTCCCCCTGCTGCTCTTTCTCCTAAACCAGTGGTAGCTTCTTATCGTCAACCTCTAGCTACAGGGCAGCCAGAAAGATGCTTAGGGCGTTCTTCTTACAATCTACCTTGTTGCCTTGTATGCATGTGTTTTTTTCCTCAAATGCAGTGCAGGCACCATATTCTTCCCATTGTTGCTGACCATCTTGCTCAGTGGGAGTTATCAAGGAGACAGCCAGTGGCATGTTTGCTGCTTGATGCACTTTAGCAATGGATCAGCTGTGGGGCTACTTTTGCCCATGTTGATCAGCTCTAACATAGCATGGCAACACCTCACTTTACACATATGATAGGAGGGAGTGAGATGTGGGAGCTTTGTCCTACTTTTGTTGGTGACAGGAGGATGTCCATGGATGAGAGTGTTGAAGAGACACATAAGCTCCTGGTGTGGAATGAGACTGACACAAACCCGGAGATGTCAATAGAACCTGACCTTGTTCCTGTAGTGATACCTCAGTAATTCCACAAAAAACATTGACCCAGTGGGAAGTGAACATGTGTACTGCCCCTGCTTGTACCAGCAGCTTAGGCGTCCACAGTGGTGTTCACAGTGAGAAATGCAAATATTGGACCACGTTCTACCTCACATGACATTACAAGGAAGGGATGGATTTTTGAAGAAATAATGCTGGTTAGGTAACTTGCAGCAAAGCTGAGTGCACGCCATCAGGTCCCTAAAGGCAGCACAACACACTAAGTGTTATGGCAGCAACTGCACCCCCTTTAGCTTGGCTAGGTTGGAGTTAAGCTTGCTCACTAGTGGATTGCTGGGCACAAAGAGTTGTTTCCTGGCCACACATTCTGTTATTGATAGCTAATTAGGAAGCTAGGTAAGAGGAGTAGTCTGAGTGTGAGAAGCAGTAGCTGATGATGTGACAAGGATACTTTATTGCACATGGATGTGGCCTAGCTGCTGCAAAGCAGATTGTGAGAACGAGGATACTCTTGTTGTGGTAGCTGGTGGCCACTTCTATATTCCCACAGTAACTGGTGATGACGTATCATGTTCTGCAATAGAGTCATAGTGTTTGCGTTTGTGTTTGAACACCCAAGGCTTATTTTCAGCCTGCAGTTCCTGCACATAGCAATGCTTCTGTCTTCCAGCACTATGGGAAACTGCCAGATGGGAGATACTCACACACTTTGCCCACTGTATCAACGACCTCACCAGTTCCCGAGCTTACCATAAAAGAAGCCTCCAATACACAAGCTGTCCAATACACAAGCAAGGGCATCAGCATCTACTCCCTTCTTGCCACCTATATCAGACTATGATATGTCATTGTGGCCTCCTTGGTCCCCCTCCTGATTTTCCCCGAGTGCCACTGTCACTATCACTGCTCCTAACATGACTACTTTCACCACCACTACAACATAGCTATGTATGGGGTTCCCCGCTTCTGCCTGAACCTCGTTCTCATGGCAGTCCAACCACTGACTTTTCTCACAGAAGTCAATAACAGGGAGACTATCTTTATATTTACTGCACAGGACTACTTAACCACTTGGTCAAGGACCTTTTTGCCAGGTGTACAACCTGAACCTCCATCCCCAGTTGTTGGAAGGATAGATTTGGGTCAATGACCCTCCATTTTGTCGTTGACAGGAAGCCCCCCCCCTGCATTGTATACTCATATTAGAATTGCAGGATCCTCAGAGACTACCTGCTTTTACCCCAGTTATTGCGGTTCCACTTAACTCAGTCTTACTGATCAGCTTTCTAATGCAGGGTTCACTCTCCAGATCTTCAGAACCCTGTCACTCGGTGTAAAACTTTATTCACCACTTGCTTACTATTGAACCGCAGCAACACTTTGTGATATAACTGCTCTGTAATGCATCTCCTGGCACCCCGACCGGGTACCTCAGTCGATAGATGCTCCTAGCGCTTCACGAGGACTCCAAGCACTCCACTCGACACCGTAAGCACTGCAGACCCCACAAACCGCCGAAGCTTGGTTGAGGTCTCGCCGTCTCCTACCCACCCTGGACCTATGACAAGGCTCCAGGCTCCAGTGGGTGAACCTCTCTTCCTTCAGAGAGCGATGCAGGAACAAGTAACTGGAACAAGCTCTTACAAGAGCTAGTAGTTATAACCAGGGGAGTATAGCAAATGTTCAGCGTATAGCAATCCCCAGTGTCGATCAGTTACCCAAACACCAGCCTCAACATGATGAAAGGTAAAACAGGAACTCTTTATTGAACACACAGCATTGACTTATATACACATGACATACTGAGGACATGACATAGCAGCCAATCCTGTACAGTTTAAACACAAAACTAACCCTATTCAACAAACACAATGGCAGTCTGTGACGCAATAAACAAACACACTGGCATTGTCTTTGATGCAATCAATAATGAACATGCAAACAGATATCTTCACCCCCTCCGTAATGAATGAATGGGAAGAGGAGACACATGTGATGGGATTATCTCCTGAGTGTATCATAGGAGTCGGCTGCTATTATAATCAACTATCTTAATCCCATCACTAACACAATCAGTGGGAGTCTCAGTGCAGAGTTAACCCTTTTTGTGTTGCTGAATGCACACCATGCCTTTTTAATGGGCAATAGGAAATATGTGGCATATAAATTACACACATAAATCAGGGTTCATAGTTCCTTGTAACCCCAAAAGGTCTGAGGGGGTCTCCATAGTTCTCGGTCCATAGTCTGTAGGAAGGAGGCTGGCCCTCAGACTTCTCCAGCAGCCCCAGTGACGGTTCAGTCCGTCACATGCTCCATTCAGCGAAGGGGACACTTCTGTGGACAAATATCTTAACTCATTGCCTGGTGCTATGATAAAACGTGCCACCAGAACGTCATCTGTTGTTAACACAAATGGATCTCCTTCTCACAGGAATATGAACAAGCAGCTGGACCACCCTTAAGCCTTCAACTACAATATCCAATATGGGCTCCCAACCTCCTATCTTTGATCCTTTTCAGTCACCCTGACCCCTCCATCTCTGATTTCTCCATTTGATTGTATTTGGTATCGCTGTAAACTAATTGACCAAAGAAATAAAGTTATAATGTTATTTATGCTGAAAAATGAACAGTGCACAATTTATAGTGTAAAAACACAGTGGCAGTATTGCTGTTTTTTTAGAATCCCCCTCCCAGAAACGAGTTAATCAGTAAGTTATATGTACCCTAAAATGGCACCACAAATGGAAAGTCCTCATGCGGCTACACAGATGGAAAAATACAAACGGTAATAGTTCTTATAAGGCGACAATCAAAATATATTTTTTTTAAATCGCTTGATCAGTAAGGACCAAAAGAGGCTGGCCACCAAGGGGTTAAAGGACTCTTAACTTATGACTTTTTCTTTCTGCACTGAACTTTACTTTTTGTCATAGAAAGAAAATTATTGTGTCTGATGTGAGATTCTACTGATCATCCGCTACAGTTCTGACCACTTACTTGGAGACAGTCAGGCTTTTATACCAAAGCAATTGACTGCCATTAAATATGCCACCGCCACATTTCCCTTTCTTGGATCTTTCTTGAAATTTTGGCAGAGCTTGATTCTCCCATAGACTAAATGGCAAATAATAGCAGCCTATGGGAGAAGCGATCAGATGATCGCATATTAAATTAGTGTAGGGGGACTAAAAATAAGAATAAAAAAAGTTTGTAAAAATATCAAGATTACAAAGAAATCACCCGAAAAATAAACAATAAAACATTAGTATTGCTAAGTCCCAAAATTCCTGCGCTTTTAAAATGTAAAACTATTTATTCCATAAAGTTAATGGCATTACAAACAAAAATATAAATGAATGATTTTGTATTTTTTGGTTGCTTCACCTCCCAAAAATGTATTAAAAAGTGATCAAAAAGTAATACGCACTTCAAAATTGTATCAATAAAAACTGCAGATCGCCTTAGAAAGAATAAATATTTATAAAAAAAAGTTATGCAGGGCACAATATATTGATGCAAAGAAAAAATAAGTTTTTATTTGAGTATTAAAACACAAGAAAAACAATAAAAATGTGGTATGACTGTGACAATACTGACACACAGAATGAAGTAAAATGTAATTATTGCTGCCTAGGCTATCATATGCTGCCTAGGCTATCATATGGCTGTCTCAATGGAAAAAAAAAAAAGTTCCTGGAAGGCTAAAACTAATTTAAGGAAATGTGCAACGTTAGATAAATTTGCCACAAAGTACGCCAATGAAGACTCAAGCAAAACTGACTTCAAAATTTTCCCTTGTGATCTCCCTAAATATTAAGATTAGAAAATCTGTCCTAGTAAGTTCTGCTGTTGTATTTAGAAAATAGAAAGGTAAAAGATCACCATCTAGTGGTCATATGGCTGCTTTACAGTAAAAAAATCTATCCTGAAAAGTTCTAGAAATAAAACATAAATAATTAACCAGATTTGTTCAATGGTAATGAAATAGTTCCTGCATGATTATTTAAAAACATTCAACAGGAAAAAAAAGCTGTATCTATAAAATCATAAATAACTTTAACTAACAGGATATTCTCATTTAACCTATGGGATATTCACTGTGGTAAATAGCGTTGAGCATCAGAAGCGGAATTCAATCTGAAGTTAAAGGGGTTGTCCAAACTATAAAACATGCCCCCCCAATGCCCAGGCCCCTCATATAGATCATGCTTACCCCATTCCCTGGCACCCGCATCGCTCTTGATCCCTGCACGGCCGCTGATGCATCTCCGCCACGTGGATCAAATCATCTGGCGATAAGGGGAGCATCCAATAGTGTGAAGGGGCTTGTTCCTGTCGTGGCTTGTGACATGGATGCCGGGGAGCAGCGTAAGTATAATATATATGAGGGGCCTGATCATTGGAAGGCATGTTTTATAGTTTGGATAACCCCTGTAAGGAAAAGTTTTAATTATTGTGAACCTAAATTTAGTGGCACTTCTTGGTAATGAATTGGATTTTTTTCGAAAATGGCTGCTGCACGTGTTACAAAGTGAAAGTACGAAGCCCAGGAACACAATATGACACATTACGCCATGCAACTAGCCAATCAGCCCTATAAAAAGCCTTATCCCGCACTATCTCCGCTATATATGGTTAATTACAGTGCAGGGACACTGTAGGGAGATTGCATGGAGAGTTTTTAGACACTGTAAAGAGCGCATAGGGTGATTGCAGGGACAGTGCAGGGTCAGTGCAGGCTCTGTGTAATCGTCCTTTGCAAATTATTCCACTGCTGTGCCATTCATTCTTAATATTTGTTCTGTTATACATAGACTTTTCACTGTGAGCTGAGCACAGGAAGAGATGTGGCAAGGGACAGTAATGCAGAAAGCTTTTAATTGTAGAATATTGGATAGGGAGAGTGCAAGGACAGTGCAAGGACAGTGCATGGACATTGTAGAGAGAGTTTTTAGACACTGTAAAGAGAGCAAAAGTATACAGCAGGGATAGTGCAGATTGAGTGTAATTGTCATGTGCATCTTGTTCAACTGCTGCAACAATCCGAATTAATCTGCTAGTTTTTATATAGAATTACTGTGCATTAGTATTAAAGAGCAGTCTAATATATTGCCATGTGCTTCTTGTTCACCTGTTGACTCATTCACAGTTGACCTCTTATTTTATATATATATATAATGACTGTGCTGTACAGGGAGTGCAGAATTATTAGGCAAGTTGTATTTTTGAGGATTAATTTTATTATTGAACAACAACCATGTTCTTAATGAACCCAAAAAACTCATTAATATCAAAGCTGAATATTTTTGGAAGTAGTTTTTAGTTTGTTTTTAGTTTTAGCTATTTTAGGGGGATATCTGTGTGTGCAGGTGACTATTACTGTGCATAATTATTAGGCAACTTAACAAAAAACAAATATATACCCATTTCAATTATTTATTTTTACCAGTGAAACCAATATAACAGCTCAACATTCACAAATATACATTTCTGACATTCAAAAACAAAACAAAAACAAATCAGTGACCAATATAGCCACCTTTCTTTGCAAGGACACTCAAAAGCCTGCCATCCATGGATTCTGTCAGTGTTTTGATCTGTTCACCATCAACATTGCGTGCAGCAGCAACCACAGCCTCCCAGACACTGTTCAGAGAGGTGTACTGTTTTCCCTCCTTGTAAATCTCACATTTGATGATGGACCACAGGTTCTCAATGGGGTTCAGATCAAGTGAACAAGGAGGCCATGTCATTAGATTTTCTTCTTTTATACCCTTTCTTGCCAGCCACGCTGTGGAGTACTTGGACGCGTGTGATGGAGCATTGTCCTGCATGAAAATCATGTTTTTCTTGAAGGATGCAGACTTCTTCCTGTACCACTGCTTGAAGAAGGTGTCTTCCAGAAACTGGCAGTAGGACTGGGAGTTGAGCTTGACTCCATCCTCAACCCGAAAAGGCCCCACAAGCTCATCTTTGATGATACCAGCCCAAAACAGTACTCCACCTCCACCTTGCTGGCGTCTGAGTCGGACTGGAGCTCTCTGCCCTTTACCAATCCAGCCACGGGCCCATCCATCTGGCCCATCAAGACTCACTCTCATTTCATCAGTCCATAAAACCTTAGAAAAATCAGCGCTCTCCTCCTCCAGCTGGCCCTGTCGGCAATTCAAATCCCGCGCCTGCACCTCATTCAGCACCTCAGGCGCCCTGAGAGAAGGATGCTTGCTTCCTCAGCAATTTCTCAGTGAGCCTGCGCTGATGACGTCACCTCTAAACCCGAAAGAGAAGACGTCATCAGTGCAGGCGCACGGAGGAAGTGCTCAGGAAGCGAGCATCCTTCTCTCAGGGCGCCTGCGCCGAATGAGGTGCGGGCCCGGGATTTGAATTGCCGACAGGGCCAGCCGGAGGAGGAGAGCGCTCCCTGGCCCTGTCAATCAGCAGGAGGAGGGGGCGTTTTTTTTAAAGGAGGATGCGGCAGCTACAAGCAAGTAGACGCCCTACTTGCTGGTAGTGAAGTCATTTGCATATTTTAAAAGATCGATTTTTAGTGAAACCAAGCCACAGAACAAGGTAAGAGCCCTATTTAGGGAATAGTCATCCAATGAGGATTTTAATATGCCCAAAAATGAAAAATTTGTTTTGGGGGGTGACAAAAGCCCTTTAAAGGACCTTAACATGTATAGCTTGGAAGAAAGACGAGACAGAGGGGATATGATAGAAACTTTTAAATATATAACGGGCATCAACAAGGTAAAAGAGGAGAGAATATTTGAAAGAAGAAAAACTGCTACAAGAGGACATAGTTTTAAATTAGAGGGGCAAAGGTTTAAAAGTAATATCAGGAAGTATCACTTTACTGAGAGAGTAGTGGATGCATGGAATATCCTTCCTGCAGAAGTGGTAGCTACAAATACAGTGAAGGAGTTTAAGCATGTATGGGATAGGCATAAGGCCATCCTTCATATAAGATAGGGCCTTATGCCTATAATATATATATATTAACAGGTGAAACTCTAAAAATTTGAATATCTTGCAAAAGTCCATTTATTTCAGTAATGCAAATTAAAAGGAATTGCATTCATGCATCTTAAAATTAGAATTTTGTGAAAAGGTTCAATATTCTAGGCTCAAATCGTCACACTCTAGTCAGCTAATTAATCCATACCCCCTGAACAAAGGGTACCTCAAAATTGAGACTTTCGGGTTTCATGAGCTGTAAGCCATAATCATTCAAATTATAACTAGAGTTGAGCGAACACCTGGATGTTCGGGTTCGAGAAGTTCGGCCGAACATCCCGGAAATGTTCGGGTTCGGGATCCGAACCCGATCCGAACTTCGTCCCGAACCCGAACCCCATTGAAGTCAATGGGGACCCGAACTTTTCGGCACTAAAACGGCTGTAAAACAGCCCAGGAAAGGGCTAGAGGGCTGCAAAAGGCAGCAACATGTAGGTAAATCCCCTGCAAACAAATGTGGATAGGGAAATTAATTAAAATAAAAATTAAATAAATAAAAATTAACCAAAATCAATTGGAGAGAGGTTCCATAGCAGAGAATCTGGCTTCCCGTCACCCACCACTGGAACAGTCCATTCTCAGATATTTAGGCCCCGGCACCCAGGCAGAGGAGAGAGGTCCCGTAACAGAGAATCTGTCTTCATGTCAGCAGAGAATTAGTCTGCATGTCATAGCAGAGAATGAGGCTTCACGTCAGCCACCACTGCAACAGTCCATTGGCATATATTTAGGCCTAGCACACAGGCAGAGGAGAGAGGTCCCGTAACAGAGAATCTGGCTTCATGTCAGCAGAGAATCAGTCTGCATGTCATAGCAGAGAATGAGGCTTCACGTCAGCCACCACTGCAACAGTCCATTGGCATATATTTAGGCCCAGCACACACACAGGCAGAGGAGAGAGGTCCCGTAACAGAGAATCTGTCTTCATGTCAGCAGAGAATTAGTCTGCATGTCATAGCAGAGAATGAGGCTTCACGTCACCCACCACTGCAACAGTCCATTGGCATATATTTAGGCCTAGCACACAGGCAGAGCAGAGAGGTCCCGTAACAGACAATCTGGCTTCATGACAGCAGAGAATCAGTCTGCATGTCATAGCAGAGAATGAGGCTTCACGTCACCCACCACTGCAACAGTCCATTGGCATATATTTAGGCCTAGCACACAGGCAGAGGAGAGAGGTCCCGTAACAGAGAATCTGTCTTCATGTCAGCAGAGAATCAGTCTGCATGTCATAGCAGAGAATGAGGCTTCACGTCAGCCACCACTGCAACAGTCCATTGGCATATATTTAGGCCCAGCACCCAGGCAGAGGAGGGAGGTCCCGTAACAGAGAATCTGTCTTCATGTCAGCAGAGAATTAGTCTGCATGTCATAGCAGAGAATGAGGCTTCACGTCAGCCACCACTGCAACAGTCCATTGGCATATATTTAGGCCCAGCACACACACAGGCAGAGGAGAGAGGTCCCGTAACAGAGAATCTGGCTTCATGTCAGCAGAGAATCAGTCTGCATGTCATAGCAGAGAATGAGGCTTCACGTCAGCCACCACTGCAACAGTCCATTGGCATATATTTAGGCCCAGCACACACACAGGCAGAGGAGAGAGGTCCCGTAACAGAGAATCTGGCTTCATGTCAGCAGAGAATCAGTCTGCATGTCATAGCAGAGAATGAGGCTTCACGTCAGCCACCACTGCAACAGTCCATTGGCATATATTTAGGCCCAGCACACACACAGGCAGAGGAGAGAGGTCCCGTAACAGAGAATCTGGCTTCATGTCAGCAGAGAATCAGTCTGCATGTCATAGCAGAGAATGAGGCTTCACGTCAGCCACCACTGCAACAGTCCATTGGCATATATTTAGGCCCAGCACACACACAGGCAGAGGAGAGAGGTCCCGTAACAGAGAATCTGTCTTCATGTCAGCAGAGAATTAGTCTGCATGTCATAGCAGAGAATGAGGCTTCACGTCACCCACCACTGCAACAGTCCATTGGCATATATTTAGGCCTAGCACACAGGCAGAGCAGAGAGGTCCCGTAACAGACAATCTGGCTTCATGACAGCAGAGAATCAGTCTGCATGTCATAGCAGAGAATGAGGCTTCACGTCACCCACCACTGCAACAGTCCATTGGCATATATTTAGGCCTAGCACACAGGCAGAGCAGAGAGGTCCCGTAACAGACAATCTGGCTTCATGTCAGCAGAGAATCAGTCTGCATGTCATAGCAGAGAATGAGGCTTCACGTCACCCACCACTGCAACAGTCCATTGGCATATATTTAGGCCTAGCACACAGGCAGAGCAGAGAGGTCCCGTAACAGACAATCTGGCTTCATGACAGCAGAGAATCAGTCTGCATGTCATAGCAGAGAATGAGGCTTCACGTCACCCACCACTGCAACAGTCCATTGGCATATATTTAGGCCTAGCACACAGGCAGAGCAGAGAGGTCCCGTAACAGACAATCTGGCTTCATGTCAGCAGAGAATCAGTCTGCATGTCATAGCAGAGAATGAGGCTTCACGTCACCCACCACTGCAACAGTCCATTGGCATATATTTAGGCCTAGCACACAGGCAGAGCAGAGAGGTCCCGTAACAGACAATCTGGCTTCATGACAGCAGAGAATCAGTCTGCATGTCATAGCAGAGAATGAGGCTTCACGTCACCCACCACTGCAACAGTCCATTGGCATATATTTAGGCCTAGCACACAGGCAGAGCAGAGAGGTCCCGTAACAGACAATCTGGCTTCATGTCAGCAGAGAATCAGTCTGCATGTCATAGCAGAGAATGAGGCTTCACGTCACCCACCACTGCAACAGTCCATTGGCATATATTTAGGCCTAGCACACAGGCAGAGCAGAGAGGTCCCGTAACAGACGATCTGGCTTCATGTCAGCAGAGAATCAGTCTGCATGTCATAGCAGAGAATCAGGCTTCACGTCAGCCACCACTGCAACAGTCCATTGTCATAAATTTAGGCCCAGCACCCAGGCAGAGGAGAGAGGTCCCGTAACAGACAATCTGGCTTCATGTCAGCAGAGAATTAGTCTGCATGTCATAGCAGAGAATCAGGCTTCATGTCAGCCACCACTGCAACAGTCCATTGGCATATATTTAGGCCTAGCACACAGGCAGAGGAGAGGTTCATTCAACTTTGGGTAGCATCGCAATATAATGGTAAAATGAAAATAAAAATAGGATTGAATGAGGAAGTGCCCTGGAGTCCAATAATATATGGTTATGGGGAGGTAGTTAATGTCTAATCTGGACAAGGGACGGACAGGTCCTGTGGGATCCATGCCTGGTTCATTTTTATGAACGTCAGCTTGTCCACATTGGCTGTAGACAGGCGGCTGCGTTTGTCTGTAATGACGCCCCCTGCCGTGCTGAATACACGTTCAGACAAAACGCTGGCTGCCGGGCAGGCCAGCACCTCCAAGGCATAAAAGGCTAGCTCTGGCCACGTGGACAATTTAGAGACCCAGAAGTTGAATGGGGCCGAACCATCAGTCAGTACGTGGAGGGGTGTGCACACGTACTGTTCCACCATGTTAGTGAAATGTTGCCTCCTGCTAACACGTTGCGTATCAGGTGGTGGTGCAGTTAGCTGTGGCGTGTTGACAAAAGTTTTCCACATCTCTGCCATGCTAACCCTGCCCTCAGAGGAGCTGGCCGTGACACAGCTGCCTTGGCGACCTCTTGCTCCTCCTCTGCCTTGGCCTTGGGCTTCCACTTGTTCCCCTGTGACATTTGGGAATGCTCTCAGTAGCGCGTCTACCAACGTGCGCTTGTACTCGCGCATCTTCCTATCACGCTCCAGTGCAGGAAGTAAGGTGGGCACATTGTCTTTGTAGCGTGGATCCAGCAGGGTGGCAACCCAGTAGTCCGCACAGGTTAAAATGTGGGCAACTCTGCTGTCGTTGCGCAGGCACTGCAGCATGTAGTCGCTCATGTGTGCCAGGCTGCCCAGGGGTAAGGACAAGCTGTCCTCTGTGGGAGGCGTATCGTCATCGTCCTGCCTTTCCCCCCAGCCACGCACCAGTGATGGACCCGAGCTGCGTTGGGTGCCACCCCGCTGTGACCATGCTTCATCCTCATCCTCCTCCACCTCCTCCTCATCCTCGTCCTCCTCGTCCTCCAGTAGTGGGCCCTGGCTGGCCACATTTGTACCTGGCCTCTGCTGTTGCCAAAAACCTCCCTCTGAGTCACTTCGAAGAGACTGGCCTGAAAGTGCTAAAAATGAACCCTCTTCCTCATCCTCCTCCTCCTCCTCCTGGGCCACCTCCTGTTCCATCATCGCCCTAAGTGTTTTCTCAAGGAGACATAGAAGTGGTATTGTAACGCTGATAACGGTGTCATCGCCACTGGCCATGTTGGTGGAGTACTCGAAACAGCGCAACAGGGCACACAGGTCTCGCATGGAGGCCCAGTCATTGGTGGTGAAGTGGTGCTGTTCTGTAGTGCGACTGACCCGTGCGTGCTGCAGCTGAAACTCCACTATGGCCTGCTGCTGCTCGCACAGTCTGTCCAGCATGTGCAAGGTGGAGTTCCACCTGGTGGGCACGTCGCATATGAGGCGGTGAGCGGGAAGGCCGAAGTTACGCTGTAGCGCAGACAGGCGAGCAGCGGCAGGATGTGAACGCCGGAAGCGCGAACAGACGGCCCGCACTTTATGCAGCAGCTCTGACATGTCGGGGTAGTTGTGAATGAACTTCTGCACCACCAAATTCAGCACATGCGCCAAGCAAGGGATGTGCGTCAAATTGGCTAGTCCCAGAGCTGCAACGAGATTTCGCCCATTATCACACACCACCAGGCCGGGCTTGAGGCTCACCGGCAGCAACCACTCGTCGGTCTGTTGTTCAATACCCCGCCACAACTCCTGTGCGGTGTGGGGCCTGTCCCCCAAACATATGAGTTTCAGAATGGCCTGCTGACGTTTACCCCGGGCTGTGCTGAAGTTGGTGGTGAAGGTGTGTGGCTGACTGGATGAGCAGGTGGAAGAAGAGGAGGAGGAAGCCGAGAAGGAGGAGGTGGCAACAGGAGGCAAAGAATGTTGCCCTGCGATCCTTGGCGGCGGCAGGACGTGCGCCAAACAGCTCTCCGCCTGGGGCCCAGCTGCCACTACATTTACCCAGTGTGCAGTTAGGGAGATATAGCGTCCCTGGCCGTGCTTACTGGTCCACGTATCTGTGGTTAGGTGGACCTTGCTACAGATGGCGTTGCGCAGTGCACACTTGATTTTATCGGATACTTGGTTGTGCAGGGAAGGCACGGCTCTCTTGGAGAAGTAGTGCCGGCTGGGAACAACATACTGTGGGACAGCAAGCGACATGAGCTGTTTGAAGCTGTCTGTGTCCACCAGCCTAAATGACAGCATTTCATAGGCCAGTAGTTTAGAAATGCTGGCATTCAGGGCCAGGGATCGAGGGTGGCTAGGTGGGAATTTACGCTTTCTATCAAATGTTTGTGAGATGGAGAGCTGAACGCTGGCGTGTGACATGGTTGAGACGCTTGGTGACGGAGGTGGTGGTGGTGGTGTTGGTGGTACATCCCCTGTTTGCTGGGCGGCAGGTGCCAACGTTCCTCCAGAGGCGGAGGAAGAGGCCGAGGCGGCAGCAGCAGAATAGGCCGAGGCGGCAGCAGCAGAAGAGGTAGCAGGGGGAGCCTGAGTGACTTCCTTGGTTTTAAGGTGTTTACTCCACTGCAGTTCATGCTTTGCATGCAGGTGCCTGGTCATGCAGGTTGTGCTCAGGTTCAGAACGTTAATGCCTCGCTTCAGGCTCTGATGGCACAGCGTGCAAACCACTCGGGTCTTGTCGTCAGCACATTGTTTGAAGAAGTGCCATGCCAGGGAACTCCTTGAAGCTGCCTTTGGGGTGCTCGGTCCCAGATGGCGGCGGTCAGTAGCAGGCGGAGTCTCTTGGCGGCGGGTGTTCTGCTTTTGCCCACTGCTCCCTCTTTTGCTACGCTGTTGGCTCGGTCTCACCACTGCCTCTTCCTCCGAACTGTGAAAGTCAGTGGCACGACCTTCATTCCATGTGGGGTCTAGGACCTCATCGTCCCCTGCATCGTCTTCCACCCAGTCTTGATCCCTGACCTCCTGTTCAGTCTGCACACTGCAGAAAGACGCAGCAGTTGGCACCTGTGTTTCGTCATCATCAGAGACATGCTGAGGTGGTATTCCCATGTCCTCATCATCAGGAAACATAAGTGGTTGTGCGTCAGTGCATTCTATGTCTTTCACCGCTGGGGAAGGGCTAGGTGGATGCCCTTGGGAAACCCTGCCAGCGGAGTCTTCAAACAGCATAAGAGACTGCTGCATAACTTGAGGCTGAGACAGTTTCCCTGGTATGCATGGGGGTGATGTGACAGACTGATGGGGTTGGTTTTCAGGCGCCATCTGTGCGCTTTCTGCAGAAGACTGGGTGGGAGATAATGTGAACGTGCTGGATCCACTGTCGGCCACCCAATTGACTAATGCCTGTACCTGCTCAGGCCTTACCATCCTTAGAACGGCATTGGGCCCCACCATATATCGCTGTAAATTCTGGCGGCTACTGGGACCTGAGGTAGTTGGTACACTAGGACGTGTGGATGTGGCAGAACGGCCACGTCCTCTCCCAGCACCAGAGGGTCCACTAACACCACCACGACCATGTCCACGTCCGCGTCCCTTACTAGATGTTTTTCTCATTGTTATGGTTCACCACAACAACAAATATATTATTTGGCCCAATGTATTGTATTCAAATTCAGCGGGATATAAATTTGAGGCCTAGTATTTAGGCGCTGGGTGACCGGTATGGATTTAGTGACAGAATTAGACTTGGAAATGCACAGAAGCGTGTGTGTGAAGTTATTCTGAATGACCCAATGTGCACCTTGAATATTATATACCCTTTTTGGGATAGATTTCAAATAGCTCTGATATAGCAGGAACCACTAAATTATGAAATTGCTAAATTGGGAATTGTACTTCAACCCAGAACAAAAAATGTGCTTTGACGGGCACTAAATAACTTTCCCAGCTACAACAGTACAGCGGTAACGAGAGATTTAGAGGGATTTAAATTTGAGGCCTAGTATTTAGGCGCTGGGTGACAGGTATGGGTTTAGTGACAGAATTAGACTTGGAAATACACAGTAGCGGGTGTGTGTGAAGTTATTCTGAATGACCCAATGTGCACCTTCAATATTATATACCCTTTTTGGGATAGATTTCAAATAGCTCTGATATAGCAGGAACCACTAAATTATGAAATTGCTAAATTGGGAATTGTACTTCAACCCAGAACAAAAAATGTGCTTTGACGGACACTAAATATCTTGCCCAGCAACAACAGTACAGCGGTGGGTAACGAGAGATTTAGAGGGATTTAAATTTGAGGCCTAGTATTTAGGCGCTGGGTCACCGGTATGGATTTAGTGACAGAATTAGACTTGGAAATGCACAGAAGCGTGTGTGTGAAGTTATTCTGAATGACCCTATGTGCACCTTCAATATTATATACCCTTTTAGGGATAGATTTCAAATAGCTCTGATATAGCAGAAACCACTAAATTATGAAATTGCTAAATTGGGAATTGTACTTCAACCCAGAACAAAAAATGTGCTTTGACGGACACTAAATATCTTGCCCAGCAACAACAGTACAGCGGTGGGTAACGAGAGATTTAGAGGGATTTAAATTTGAGGCCTAGTATTTAGGCGCTGGGTGACAGGTATGGGTTTAGTGACAGAATTAGACTTGGAAATACACAGTAGCGGGTGTGTGTGAAGTTATTCTGAATGACCCAATGTGCACCTTCAATATTATATACCCTTTTTGGGATAGATTTCAAATAGCTCTGATATAGCAGGAACCACTAAATTATGAAATTGCTAAATTGGGAATTGTATTTCAACCCAGAACAAGAAATGTGCTTGAACGGACACTAAATAACTCGCCCAGCTACAGCACTAGGGACAGATTTAGCTGGATATAAATTTGAGGCCTAGTATTTAGGCGCTGGGTGACCGGTATGGATTTAGTGACAGAATTAGACTGGGATATGGCCAAAAAATGAACAGACTATTGCTGGTTAAATGCACTTGGTGTGACAGCTTCACCCTGATGTAGGCTTTAGCCAAAAAACAACCACACCATTGAGGGTTAAATGCACTTGGTGACAGGCGCAGCTTGCCCCTGATTTTGTATATGGCCAAAAATGAACAGACTATTGCTGGTTAAATGCACTTGGTGTGACAGCTTCACCCTGATGTAGGCTTTAGCCAAAAAACAACCACACCATTGAGGGTTAAATGCACTTGGTGACAGGCGCAGCTTGCCCCTGATTTTGTATATGGCCAAAAAATGAACAGACTATTGCTGGTTAAATGCACTTGGTGTGACAGCTTCACCCTGATGTAGGCTTTAGCCAAAAAACAACCACACCATTGAGGGTTAAATGCACTTGGTGACAGGCGCAGCTTGCCCCTGATTTTGTATATGGCCAAAAAATGAACAGACTATTGCTGGTTAAATGCACTTGGTGTGACAGCTTCACCCTGATGTAGGCTTTAGCCAAAAAACAACCACACCATTGAGGGTTAAATGCACTTGGTCGCAGCTTGTGCTGGCGCACCACAAGACACAAAATGGCCGCCGATCACCCCAGAAAAATGAGACTGACAAACGGTCTGTGCAGCCTAAAAACAGTGAGCAATTGAGGATCAGCAGCTCAATGATCCACAGCTGCAGATCGATCAGTTAATCAAGTCCTTTGGAGGAGTTAATCTGCCTAATCTCGCCCTACTGTCGCAGCCGCAACCTCTCCCTACGCTAATCAGAGCAGAGTGACGGGCGGCGCTATGTGACTCCAGCTTAAATAGAGGCTGGGTCACATGGTGCTCTGGCCAATCACAGCCATGCCAATAGTAGGCATGGCTGTGATGGCCTCTTGGGGCAAGTAGTATGACGCTTGTTGATTGGCTGCTTTGCAGCCTTTCAAAAAGCGCCAAGAAAGCGTCACAAAAGCGCGAAGAAAGCGACGAACACCGAACCCGAACCCGGACTTTTACGAAAATGTCCGGGTTCGGGTCCGTGTCACGGACACCCCAAAATTCGGTACGAACCCGAACTATACAGTTCGAGTTCGCTCATCCCTAATTATAACAAATAAACGCTTGAAATATCTCACTTTGCATGTAATGAGTCTATCTCATATGTTAGTTTCACCTTTTAAGTTGCATTACTGAAATAAATGAACTTTGCACGATATTCAAATTTTTCGAGTTTCACCTGTAGAGTTACTGTGCTGCAGTATTAAAGGGCGATATAATATATCACCATCTGGATCTTGTTGAACTGCTGACACATTCACGGTTAATCTCTTATTTTATTTATAGAATTACTGTGCCTCAGTATTAAAGAGAGGTTTAATATATCACCGTCAGGGGTGTAGCTATAGGGGGTGCAGAGGTAGCAGTCGCTACCGGGCCAAGGAACCTGAGGGGCCCAAAGACCCTTGTGCCGCATGTGAAGACACTGGTATTATGGAAAGTGCATGCTGGTCAAGTTACACCTCTGGCTGGAGGCAAGTGGTTAGGTCAAGAATTTACCATGGGGGGGAAGGGGTGCAGTTTCAATGTTTGCCTCAGGCAGCACAAAGGCTAGGTGCTTCCCTGCCCCCAGCCACAGAGGGAAGGGGGGCCCAAGCTGAACTCTTGCACCAGGGCCCAGGAGCCTTTAGCTATGCCCCTGATCACCGTGCACATCTTAAATAACCGCTAACATCATTTCTGTGAATCTTTTAGTAGATTTAAAGAATTACTGTGCCCTCAGATGGGGCTCAGTGGTTAGCACTGCTGCCTTGCAGTGCTGGGGTCCTAGGTTCGAATACGACACAGGACAAAATCTGCATGGAGTTTGTGTGGGTTTCCCCCGGGTGCTCCAGTTTCCTTCCACACTCCAAAGACATACTGTTAGGGACCTTAGATTGTGAACCCCATTGGGGACAGTTGGATGCTAATGTCTGTAAAAGTACTGTGAAATATAGTAGCGCTATATAAGTGCATAAAATATATAAATATTAAAGAGCAGTCTAATATATCACCATCTGCATTTTGTTGAACTGCTGACACGTTCACAGATAATCTCTTATTATATATATAGCATCACTGTGCCTCAGTATTAAGAGGCAATGTAATATATGTGCATATTGTTGAACAGCTGACACATTTGCAATTAATCTTTTAGTTGATATATAGAATTACTGTGCCCCAGTATTAAAAGGTGGTCTAACACATTGCCGCATGCTTATCCAACTGCTGACACAATTCCCGTTAATTTTTTAGTTGATATATAGAGTTACTGTGCTGCAGTAATAAAGGGCAGTCTAATACATTGCCATGTGCATCTTGTTCAACTGCTGCAATATTCATAATTAATCTGATACTTTACTGGTACAGTAAAAAAAAATTCTTTTTGTAACAGAATATGAAAGCTGTAAATTACGCTTGAATTTCACACGTGCAGATCTGTAAAATAGTGGATTTTGCAAAAAAATGGTGTTTGTAAAAACCCAGAACATTATGGCTCTATTTCTAGCTTAAAATGCACACTGACTAATCCTGCAAATGCACCAGATGTTATATATTGCCCAAAAAGTTTTTTTAAAAATGTTTTTTTTAAACCAGATTAAAAGTGCAGTATTTCAAGCTTGGATTTGAATGTCAAAAAAACTCAGATGCAGGTGCACTGAGCTTGCATAAAAGTTATTTTTTTCTGTCACTGGCAGGGTAAAAAGATTGTGCACTGCACCCACACAACTAAATGTATGTAGATCGCTGAGTTAGATTCGAGTTCTGATCACAGAGTCTGTCCTATTCTCTCCCTGAATTCACCAGCAGCATCCTCTCCCTACACTAGTAACAGCAGAGTGATGTGCAGCGCTACATGACTCCAGCTTATATAGAGGCTGCGTCACATGCTGCACTGGCCATTCACAGCCATGCCATTAGTAGGCATGGCTGTGATGGCTTCTAAGGTCAGACAGTTAAACGCTTGTTGATTGGCTGCTCTGCAGCCTTTTAAAAAGCGCTAAGAAATCGCCGAACACCAAACCCAAACCCGAACTTTTACTGAAATGTTCGGGTCCGGGGTCCAAAAATCCTAAAGTTCTGTACGACCCCGAACTTTACAGTTTGGTTTCACTCATCCCTATTGCTGAACATCAAGCATATACGGACGTCCGTCTATCACCCGCAAACTGTAGAAGGGTTTAATAAAATGTTAAAAACCATGTTAAAACGAGTATTGTCTAAGGATGGGAAGGACTTGGACCTCCTTCTGCCCTATCTTATGTTTGCAGTGCGAGAAGTGGGTTCTCGCCCTTCGTACTTCTATATGGCAGATATCGACGTGTTTTGTTGGATATAGCCAAATAGGCGTGTGAGCAACAACCCACACCATATGAAAGCGTGTTACCCAGATGCAGGAATGTATAGAAACCGTGTTGCTGCTGGTAAAGGAAAATATGGAGGCAGCTCAGCATGCTCAAAGTCAGGTGTA
Source organism: Bufo gargarizans (assembly GCF_014858855.1). Lineage (NCBI taxonomy): Eukaryota > Metazoa > Chordata > Amphibia > Anura > Bufonidae > Bufo > Bufo gargarizans. The sequence continues at coordinate 255,789,597 of NC_058083.1, forward strand.
TAAAGTCGGCAGACTCTGGTCCGGATCTTTAACCCGGGAGATCGGGTTTTGGTTCTGGTACCGACAGTGGACAGTAAGTTACTGGCTAGTTGGCAGGGACCCTACGAGGTACTCAAAAAGGTTGGAGAAGTAAACTACAAGATACACTAGCCAGGGTGGCAGAAGCTGGAGCAGGTGCAACATGTGAATTTGCTCATACCTTGGAAAGATATGAAGACCAGTACTGACAATAGCCAATGGCCGATTTCTTTAGGAGGAGAGGTTCCGGCCCCTCAGTCTGATTTAAGGGAAGCAGTTGCCACAGTGAAGATTGCTGACAGCCTCTCGTCTAAACAGACTCAGGAGGCCAGGGAGTTCGTCAGCAGAAACACGGACGTGTTCTCAGACCTCCCTGGACGCACTTCCATAATCCAGCATGACATTATCACTGAGCCTCAGGCCAAAATCTGTTAGAAACCATACTCGGTACCTGAGGCTCGGCGACAAGCCATCTCGGAAGAAATGCAGCTAATGTTGCAAGTAGACGTCATTGAGGAGTCCAAAAGTGAGTGGGCCAGTCCGACATAGTCTTAATACCAAAGCCGGACGGGTCGTTACGATTCTGTGACGATTTCCGGAAACTAAACAAAATCTCCAAGTTCTATGTGTATCCCATGCCCCAGGTAGACAAGCTGATTGAGAGGTTAGGACTAGCCCAGTATTTTTCTGTTTTGGACCTCACCAAAAGGTACTGGCAGGTACTCCTAATGGAGGATGCCAAAGAGAAAACGGCCTTCATCACACCGGAGGGGTTATACCAGTATTTGGTGTTCCATTCCACGTGATCTTGGATGTAAAGCCGTACTTACCTTCCTGCAGAAGAGAGGGGAAATCTCAGGCAACATAATTTGTTCCTAGAGGAACTGCTAGAATATAAAAAAAATGTGCGATAGGGTTAGAGGAGGCAAAATACCTGGGGTATGTCATTGGGTGCGGAGTGATCAAACCCCAAGTAAACAAAATAGGGGCGATAAGAAATGTGCCCCGACCTATCACCACTAAACAAGTAAAGTCATTCCTAGGAATGATAGGCTATTGCATGAGATTTGTTCCCTACTTTGCTACTGTAGCCGTGCCATTGACAGGGTTATTGAAGGGACGCAAGTGCAGTAAGCCAGATTGGACTAATGCACACTGGCGCAATAATATGCACTGACTGGATCAGGGGTAGGTAATAGTTAATAGTTTTTGTTCGTGACGCCAATTGCAATGTGCGCAGGTTACAGTCTCAGGGCCCTTTAAGGTGTTGCAACTCACATACCAGGTGAGGAATGCCAGAGTGGGGTAATGTCTCTGTGTATCAGTAATGCTAGTGTCAACAGTGTCTCCTACCTTAGTACGGCTGGACTCCTGGATCCTGGCTCACTTGCAATAAATGAGTGTTGTTAATAGGAGTAATTGAGGAATGAATGATGTAACGGAACTCCTGGCACCCCAACCGGGTACCTCCGTCGATAGATGCTCCTAGTGCTTTCCGAGGACTCCAAGCACTCCACTTGACACCGTACGCACTGCAGACCCCACGAACCGCCGCAGCTTGGTTGGGGTCTCACCGTCCTCCACCCACGCTGGCCCCAAGACCGGGCTTCAGCTTCCAGTGGGTGAACCTCTCCTACAGCCAGAGAGCAGGAACAGCTCTTACCAGAGCTAGTAGTTATGCTAGGGGAGTATAGCAAATCTCCAGCGTATAGCAATCCCCCAGTTTTGATCAGTTATCCAAACACTAGCCTCAACATGATGAAGGATAAAACAGGAACACTTTATTGAGGGTTACTCGCCCGTATTTATGCAGGTCCCCATCTGGTGGACACACCCCTAGGGGACCAGAAGGGAGACTGTGACACAGGACAGATATGCAGCAATTCAGGATACACAGACACAACACATCCCCACAATGCATCATGGTTTCCTCCTCTCTGCCCTGGCGACACCCGAGGAGCAATCCAATTATCTCTCAGGACAAAGGGAAATCGCCAATACACATGTGGAGACAACAGGACAGGAATCACCACCCAAACACACAATGTCACACCCCCACAGCAAACACAGACATTTAACATATCCCCACATAGCTCAAGTCTGAGTGCATATCATTAGGTGAATGGCACTCAGAATACACGAATACAATAATATTAGCTATCTGGGTACCCTCACATAACATACAATTTAATCGAACGCATAATAACATAAAATACAATTCCAAAGACAGATTTAAGCTTTGCAGATGGTCTGTCTTCTCCTTTAAAGTTAGTATGGGCCATAATCCTGAGGCAAGAGGCTGGCAAACAGCCCCCTCCAAAACACTGTGGCGAGGTTGGTTTTGTCACAAATGAGATCCAGACTTGAAGTATAATTCAACTTGTCTTTACTGAAAGCAGCATTAATCCATATGAGTTCCAGCATTAGTCTTTTGGGTCCCAGCAGGTATTTGGCAATGTATGGCAGGGATCAATATCTCTTCTGCTTCTATAATATGCCTGGAGAATATGGCAGAAATCTGGCTTCTGCTCTGTCTATCTTCTGCTTGGTGTGGGCCTGACTAGCTGAGGAGGAATTTGGCTTCTCCTGGTCTCTGGATAAGTACTCACAGTTATGCTCACAGGGAATGGTTCTTCCAGGAGGAATGGAGGTACTGCTTGCTTGTCAACCAGCTGAGGCTGCTGGCTCAGGCTGGGAATGTTGATCTTTGGCCTCAACCGAGACAAGATCCTGGTTTGGGATCCCTAGAACTGGGAGCTCCTACCAATACAACCTTCCCCTAGCTGGGGTGGCTGGTACACTAACTAGAACTTCCGCTCCTCCCCATGAGACAGGACATGGGACAGCCCACTTCTGCTCACAGAGGGGGAGAAAAACTGGAATGTACTATTCCAGTTTAGAAACACTAAACTGTCTAAGGTCCTGCTGACATTGCTGCCACCTGCTGGTGTATATAGAAAACTACAGAAAATACATGGCTTAGAAAATGCACATCATTGAGGAGGTGATGTTAGATTATGCAAGATGACAAGATAATACACTTAACACAGGGGTGTCAAACTCAAATTCATCGGGGGCCGCATCAGCAGTTTGGTCACCCTCAAAGGGCCGGTTGTATCTGTAGGTCTATGTGTCCACTCTTTATCATAAATTATTGTCACTGCATTCAATTATTACTGTTTTTTGTAATAATGTAAGTAATAACTAGCTCTGAAAGCTTGACTTGCAAGCGCTGACTGGGGTCACATAGCATTATACTGAATTATGATGCTATGTAATACTTACAGTTCCGGAATGTGTTGGATAACACTGACATAATGCTGTCAGTGTTATCCAACACATTCCAGAACTGTAAGGGTTACCGTATTTTTCGCCCTATAAGACGCACCGGCCCATAAGACGCACCTAAGATTTTGAGGAGGAAAATAAGAAAAAAAATATTTTGAACCAAAAGGTGTGCTTTTGGTGGGTTTTGAGCTAATTGTGGTCTGTGGGTGGCACTGTTATGGGGGATCTGTGGATGGCACTGTTATGGGGGATCTGTGGGTGACACTTATGGGGGATCTGTGGGTGACACTTATGGGGGATCTGTGGGTGACACTTATGGGGATCTGTGGGTGACACTTATGGGGGATCTGTGGGTGACACTTATGGGGGATCTGTGGGTGACACTTATGGGGGATCTGTGGGTGACACTTATGGGGGATCTGTGGGTGACACTTATGGGGGATCTGTGGGTGACACTTATGGGGGATCTGTGGGTGACACTTATGGGGGATCTGTGGGTGACACTTATGGGGGATCTGTGGGTGACACTTATGGGGGATCTGTGGGTGACACTTATGGGGGATCTGTGGGTGACACTTATGGGGGATCTGTGGGTGGCTCTTATGGGGGATCTGTGTATGACAGTTATGGGGGGGATCTGTGTATGACACATATATAGCATCTTATGCTATGTGTCATCCACAGATCCCCTCCATAAGAGTCCCTGTAGTGAATGACCCTCAATACACGGGCTAGGGGCCGGCATCTGCTTTTATAATGACAGCGGGGCCCGTGCAGTGACTGTATTCTACTACACGGGCCCCGCTCACTGTATAATCCTATGTCTAATAGTTAATTGTATGTAATCGCATAATCAGCGCTGTGTATTACGGTACTTACAACTACAAGCGCTCGCCGCTCGGTAGGTAGAGAGGAGGGAGGCAGCGTGAGTCATACGTCATGCGCCCACGCCGCCTGCTTCATTCATAAAGTGGGCGGCGCAGGCGCGTGACGTATGACTCACACTGCCAGCGCCCATCCTCCCAGCCTGCCTCCTCCCTCCTCTCGGCGAGCGCTTGTAGTTGTATGTACCGGTAATACACAGCGCTCCTTATGCGATTTATTATCACTTCCTGCAGGGGCCGCCTGCAGGAAGTGATAATAAAAGGTGAAGGCTGGCGGCCAGCGGCGGCTACGCGGGCCACATGACGAGGTCTGGCGGGCCGGATTCGGCCCGCGGGCCTTGTGTTTGACACCCGTGACTTAACATGTTGTAGCGGGGTAAAAGAGTGTAGTAACATAACTCTGGGATGTTACATTAGTCAGTGATGGTTCACTGGAATGACCGGGTGGAAGAGGCTTTCTCTGCTTTGAAGTCAGCCCTGTGTGGGTCCCCAGTTTTGGTGACGCCCGACTTCAAGCGAGAATTCAAAGTACAGACGGATCCCCTCCGAAGTAGGCCTCGGTGCTGTACTGTCTCAGGAAGTCAACGGGGAGGAGCATTCCGTTGTCTCCTAAGCCGCAGGCTCTCCCCAGCCTAGACCAGTTACAGTATAGTGGAGAAAGAGAGAGTGTCTGGCTATCAAGTGGGCCCTCAAGTCTCTCCGATATTATTTGTTGGGGAGTACATTCCACCTGGTGACTGACTACTCCTCTCTCAAGTGGATGAGCCAGGTTAAAGAGAGAAATGCCATAGTCACCAGGTGGTTCCTGTCCTTACAAAACTTTAAGTTCTCCGTAGAACACAGGATAGGCTAGTTGCAGGGAAACGCGGATGCTCTATCCCGAGCATACTGTATGGCATGTATTCACCACCTCAGGGTTGAACAAAGGGGGGAGGTATGTAAGAAGGTACAAGGAATCATCATATAATTAGGTATAAGACAGCTCTCACCTGCTCCACGACACCCTCCGAGCACGGACACTGCACCTGGATGTGGGAATGTACAAACAGTTCAAAGGAAAAGAGAAGTCCAGCTCAGGTCAGGTGTGAATACGTGGCTTCTTTATTTCAGCGGTAGTAAAATTTCACATAGCAAGGTACAACAAGTGACGCGTTTCAGACCTCTATAACATCAAGGCCCTTCTTCATGACAAACACACAATGCTGAGGGAGCACCACAGCATTGTGTGTTTGTCATAAAGAAGGACCCTGATGTTATAGAGGTCGGAAATACGTCACTTGTTGCACCTTGCTATGTGGAATTTTACAACCGCTGAAATAAAGAAGCCACGTATTCACACCTGAGCTGAGCTGGACTTCTCTTTTCCAAGGAATCATCATGGATAATAGGTACGTGTCACTGAGGTTCCTGGCCTGTTGACCTTGATACTTAGTATGGCTTTAAGAGCTGATCCAGGATGGCTCTTACTGGGAGTAGTCAAAGTGCTGGGTGGGTGACTACTCCCCATGTCCCAGGCCGGGTATTGCCAGGCATAAAAATCAGCCAGCACTGCCAGGTGGAGAGGATACCTCCATCTGACAGTGGAGCTCAGGAGGTCTGTGTGCTGTGATATGAGGGCTGTGTTGGAATCTGCGGCTTGAGCCGGGCTGGAGGGATCAGACCCCTGTGAGGGTGAACAGGCTGCCTAACGCCTGCCTGTGGACTTGACTAGGCAGAACTTCCAACAGGTTGTGAAGTAACAGCCAGGAGAAAAGGTGACTGTTTGGTATATGAACTTTTCATGTGTGTGAACGATCACCATGCAACTTGCGTTTTTGTTTTGCTTTCACGTGTGAATAAACACTGATGTTTTGAACCAAGAACTTGTACTTTGCCTCTGTGCTGCACCCGCTAATCCTAACTACCAGTGAATCCCCACAGTCCCAATAATCCTAAAGGTATCATCCTGTTTACCTTTTGTTTTAGGGCAAAGTTATTCTTCCCTGTTAGCACTTAGAGAATGTTGGTATGCTTGCTTTGGGACATTCTGTGGGTAACCGATATGTACAACTCTCCACAGTAGATCTCGCACTGCGGACCTAAAATCTGCCATCTCCGAGCAGTTCCTGCGAATACTCAAATATTGCCCTTTGGTTATTCCCTTTTTTGAGGGCCACAGGGTACCCACTTTCCCATTTCAGGAGATTGCCAGTGGGGGTGGATTTCCTAAATATACTGGTGATAATCTGCCTAGAGTCATTGATGGCAATCGACAGATCCAAAACTAGATTTGTCTATAATACATTTTTGATGTAAAAAAATGGTTTTCATTCTGGGCCACGACAAAGTCCTGAATTTGTGCTTTAGTCCCTTTGCATAGGATTAGCACATTGTCAATGTATCTTATCCATAGTGGAATTAGCAACGTTAATTGTTCCAGATTGTCGTTAAAAAGAGATGATACGAGATGATAGGTTCACAAATTGTAATTTGGGGGGTGGTATTGTCTAAAAATACCTCCTCTGGTATTCCTGCCACCTCTATCTTATCTGCCTCGACCTTTGGAGCCATATAGTCTCCTATGTGTTTGAGCATTAGACCGTCTCACCGATGTCGTCTGATCAGGTTCTGTTTCAAACTCAGACGGATTCAAGGGAGTTTGCTTTGAATTATAATCAAACACTCTACCCTCTTTAAAATCTTTAATATCCCTATTGAACAGGAGATGTTACCTCTCCTTTAGTTCAGCCGTATCTTTTTCTGTTGTTTGTTGGAGATTAGTTAGATACTTTTTTACTGAAATCGTTATGAGTACTAAACTTTTTAGCCTGTTCGATTCCCTCCTTTAGCTCAGATTCAGTAGTTGAAAAAAAATACCTTTTCCTCCTCTAGCAATAGCTTAATAAGCTTAATTGAGGACTTGATCAATTCCTTCTGCCATTTCTTTATAAAATTGCTAGATCTCAGACGAGAAGCTGGAATAATAGGATTACGTAGACCTCGGGGGACAATTTTTTTTAATGTAGGTGTCCAAGTTCTGGACTTCCCACCAAGAACGAATGTTTGAAGGCAGAAGTAATGTTCGTAGTTTGGGAAAGCTTGGGCAATCGTTTGCAGAAAAATCCTCCCCTGGGTCACCCATCCACTCCTCCACCCATTCACTGTTAATCTCTCCCGATAGAAAGCCTGCCATTCCCTAATAACAGAATGCTGAGATAAACACACTAATGAACTGAAAAGTATTAGGGTGCACGTTCCTAACAATTTATAGAAATACAAAAAGTCCTGACTGGAATGTTAAAAATCCCAAAACAAAAAAATCTTTATTGGTAATAAAGATATTTAAATTGTGCGGTATATAACCCAGTTTAATCGTAGAAAACAGGCTAGAAGAGGTTCAGGTCATATGGGTGGTATATGAATTTGAACCAATCCAATACAATTTAATGGTACATTGTTACATTGTTACTGTGTGAGTACCCCTGCTGACACTTATGACCTTATGTGATGTTCACATATAGTGTTGGCAATATTGGCTATCCAACATGATATGCCGATTTCATAATTACACCTTTTGATTACCCTTGTTTATTTTCCTGTTTGCCTTAATAGCCGACTCTATTATCTGTTAGCGCTCCCCCAGTGTGTACAACCTTCACCCCATGCCGCACCAGATCACCTATGTGGCTGAAAGCCGTGCTTCCCGTCGAATTGGCTGTAGGGATGATGACACACCTCTGGGGGCGGGATATTAGCCTTTTAAGCCTCAGCGTTCACGTTGCTGCTCGTGGCTATTACAGAGCCAGCATCTGTACCACAGTTATGCTGCTGTACGGAGGCAGCTGTCTCTACTTGTTTTCATGGTCGCTCTCACTCGCTCCTGATGACGTGCGGGGATCCACCCACACAGAAACATGTTGAGCCCTTTATCTGAGAGTTAGATATAGAGTGCCTCGAGTAGGGGGGCACCTATGTAAGATAAGGCTGTTACGCATGCCAGGGTATATAGTCAGTTGACTACCGAGTCTCCTATATAAATGCTCTATACTGAGCTAATGCTCTAGTCAGCGACTCCAATTATTTTAGTTAGAGACTTCATATCAACCTCTGATCTGTGTACACATTGATTTCAGACCTGGGCTGATAGCATTAGTTTGAGTGCATACCTGCAGCCTCTTTTTTTTTTTGCCTGCATTCGGATTCTATAGTTAATAGAGGTTCTGTTAGGGCTGTTTCGTCACATACACAGTGGGTGTAGAGTACAATAGTACACCACCACACTATCCTGTCCTGGAATACCATTAAATCATATGGGGTTGGTTCAAATCCATATACCACCCATACGACCTGAACATCTTCTAGCCTGTTTTCTGTGATTAATCTAGGTTACATACCCCACGATTTTAGTATATTAATTACCAATAAAGACTTTTTTTTTTTTTACGTTTCAGTAAGGCATTTTTGTATTTTCTATAAATTGTTAGGAACGTGCACCCTAATTCAGTTTGTTAGTGTGTCTACAAAGAAAATGCACAACAATAATCAAATATCATGACATGAGATAATATTTCACAGTCAAGTCTAGGGTCCAATTAATTTTGGAGTCTGGTATGGGGTCCGAATTAATATTAGGGTCTAAAAGTTTTCTGTGGAAACCAGCATTTTTTATTCAGTTTTGGTGGCTTCTGTGGCAATAGCAGGATAGCAGGAATAGTATTGATGGTAGCAGCAGGATGGCAGTGTTGAAGGATTTGAAGCGTTTGATATTGCTATAGATGGTGGAGATTGGCTGCAGACGTGATGAACCAAAGATGTCTTGGCAGCAAATACTGCAGTTATCAGAAGTAATCATCATAGTGGTAAGGATCAGATGTAAAAGAAAGAAAAAGTGAGGAGGGCTAGGCTTAGTCGACTTGCAGGAACATCGGAGGTCCTGAAAATCCATGGCAGGAGAAGACACTTTTAAAAATTGCTGCAAACTCAACCTTTACTTAAACACATAGTGGGAATTGTTATCAAGATGTAACTTTTTGTAGATAGTTTTGAGAGGGGCAAGAGGTGTGCCAAATTTTTTTAAAAATCACCTTATTGGAGCGAAAACTGTTTACAAATGCTACTCCACTTTTCCTATGTCAATCCTTCAACATGCTTTTGATGATTATAGTCTCTTAAAGGCACCGTTGTTAGAACTACACAGAGTCTCTGGCATGGGCTAATTGTCAACATAATTATCATTAAAGATTTCAGTGTATTTCATTTTCTGTATTTTGTACATTCCAAGATGCATCAAATTTATTAGCAGATGTGCACTTTTTTATACTTTTTTTTTTTTTTTATAAATTTGGCACAACTTGCTCCAAACTTTAAAGGGGTGGTGGCATAAATTACTTTGGGCGATCTGAAACTCATTCACTCTAGCCCAGGGATGCTCAACCTGCGGCCCTCCAGCTGTTGCAAAACTACAACTCCCACCATGCCCTTCTGTAGGCTGAAAGCTGTAGGCTGTCCGGGAATGATGGGAGTTGTAATTTTGCAACAGCTGGAGGGCCGCAGGTTGAGCATGCCTGCTCTAGTCTAATGTTAGTGGCAAAACTCCTTAAGGACTGGCATATGAAAGAATACATTTATTATCTGATTCTATAGTTATTTACCCAGTAAAAGAGTGTATTAATGTATGATTCATAATAAAATGTGGAGGATTGCTGTTTATTACATTCTAGCAATTTATAATTATAGAGATAAGATCAAGACTGTACAGTGCAGTAAATCTTATAATAATGACAACATAAAATGGAGTACTTGCCATTCCTGCATTTCTGGAATAAATTATCACTGCTACTAATGTATAGCTAAAAAAAAATGCTACATTTTGCAAGTCACCAGCAGGTGGCACATGAGACTCATGTTAGACTTTTGTGTGCAAAGTGAAATTTAGGGAGACATTTATTTTGTTTTATTTTTAGAATCTAATTTGTCTAGAAGACAGCAGATGTAACTAGGTAACTAGGCTATTAAATGTGACACTTGCCGAGTCATTTTTTAAAGTTCAAAATATTCATTTAAACTCAATAAATACATATATTATTGTACAAAATTCTTCTGCATATTATTATATTTTTTTTTTTGAACATGAACAGCTACATGAACATCTTGAAAGTTTGGAAGTAATTGTAAAAGATTCACGCCATTCTGGGTCGGATATTGAAATACCTATTTCAGAATTCCATAGCTTAAGTATATTAGCCAAAGGATCAGAGCTGGATTCTTTTAAGAGTTGATATCCTTTTGTTATACCCTTATCGAAAATTCTAGGCGAAAGAAGCCATTCATATAAGGAGGAGTTAGATGGCGTAAATGTGAAGGTTTTTGGAGATTGCAATAAATGTCTGATTCTTAGAAATTTATAAAAATCTTTGTTGGGGGATACCAAAAGATTTGCAAATTTGAGAAAACTCAATAAATGTGCCATCTTTCCATAACTGAGATATTGGTGATACCTGAAATAACCCTGTTTTAAATGTGTAGGTTTGATAATGCTAATTCACATATCTTCAAGGGGGCTGAAGAGATAGAAGTGGGAACTTTCTTTTCTGTTCTCGCTAAATAATACCACAGTTTAGAAATTGCTTCTAAAGTAGATAGAGAATAGATATGTTTGGTGCCGAAGGCGGCTATAGAGGATAGGTGCAATAAAATATTAGATGCACCTAAAAAGTGTTTTTCCAGGGAACTCCATTTCCTGGATAGATCTTCTCTGATAAGATATCACAATTGATCTAATATCAAAGAGAAGTAGTAGTTTCTAATTGAAGGAACATTTAGACCCCCTGAGGAGAGGGGTTTGTAAAGGATATTTGCTCTCACTCTGGGTTTAAGTTTACCCCTAATATAGTGGTTAATTAATGTTTGAAGTTTTGTTAGGAAGGAGTTGGGAATTGGAATGTTACGGAATATATAGATTATTTTGGGGAGAATAACCATTTTAATTGCAGCTATTTTCCCTAGCCAAGATAATGATTCCATATGCAGGTTATCAAGTGATTCTTTTACTTTTTTGAGGAGAGGCCAAAGGTTGGCTTTAAATAGTTTATTAGTGGGGTAAGTTAGTTGTATACCCAAATAGGTTATATAAATGATAAAAGTAAGAAAAGTCGACAGGCACTCTATATCTGGTTTTAAAGGATATTTATTAATTGATATTGTACAAGGTTTTTATTAAAAATATTGCTATTTAATTTTTAAAAATTTGAATAATTGAAATATTAAAATGTTGAGATCCCTTATTTATTATGGTGGGGGAAGGGTGGTGTGGTCTGGGTACCAGGGTGTAACCTGAGAAATATTCCGATGAGGGAAGGGGTTGATGTGGACACCTCGGTGGAGGGGGACTAAATGGTGTAACAAAAAATTATATTCAAATAGTGAACCAGAAAATTATTATAAAGAATTTATAAAAAAGTTCATATAAAAATTCAAAACATGATCGATAGTGAAAAAAGTTGATGTTCGATATGAAATATTCGATATGAAAATATAAGGAATTCAATGATGTTCAAAAATGTCTCCAAAAATTTAGAATAAATGCAGGTGTATATATATATATATATATATATATATATATATATGTTGGACTTAATCGATAAAAGAAGGAGAAAAAAAGGAGAAAAAAAATAAAAGTATATATAAAAAATATAAATAAAAATAAAAATAGGAGTAAAAGTAGTTGAGAGATAGTCTCTACAAGTATATCCACATGCGATGATATAGGTGGAACTGGTCTTTAGTTCAAGCCAAGAGTTGGTAATGTCATATTTGTTTACAGTTAGTTGCTGGTGGCGTCCCACACAGTAATTGTACTCACCCTTTGGTCTGAGTTAGGTACCTGATAGAGCTCTAGCTGATGCGTACTGTGTATTCCACGCTTTCTTTCGCTGGATCGGTGTCTGAATAAGCAGTAGTGGCCACTGATGAAGAGGTAGGAACACCTCGAAACGAGTATGGCAATTGGCAACTTCGCATATATAATTTTGCGACTACCCACCAAAACCCACGCCTCAACTAAGAAGATCTTGAGAAGATCGGAACCTCATAAGAAACTTTATTGGAATTTTATTGGAACATCTTTGCGACTGATAGAAAGAAAAAGTCAATTACTGAACGGCTAACAACCACGTGACTAAACACATGAGACGCCGACCCAGCGAAAAAAGGCGCGCAACACACCACGTGCACGGACAAACTATCAGCGCATTAACTACTGCTTATTCAGACGCCGATCCAGCGAAAGAAAGCGTGGAATACACAGTACGCATCAGCTAGAGCTCTATCAGGTACCTAACTCAGACCAAAGGGTGAGTACAATTACTGTGTGGGACGCCACCAGCAACTAACTGTAAACAAATATGACATTACCAACTCTTGGCTTGAACTAAAGACCAGTTCCACCTATATCATCGCATGTGGATATACTTGTAGAGACTATCTCTCAACTACTTTTACTCCTATTTTTATTTTTATTTATATTTTTTATATATATTTTTATTTTTTTTCTCCTTTTTTTCTCCTTCTTTTATCGATTAAGTCCAACATATATATATATATATATATATATATATATATACACCTGCATTTATTCAAAATTTTTGGAGACATTTTTGAACATCATTGAATTCCTTATATTTTCATATCGAATATTTCATATCGAACATCAACTTTTTTCACTATCAATCATGTTTTGAATTTTTATATGAACTTTTTTATAAATTCTTTATAATAATTTTCTGGTTCACTATTTGAATATAATTTTTTGTTACACCATTTAGTCCCCCTCCACCGAGGTGTCCACATCAACCCCTTCCCTCATCGGAATATTTCTCAGGTTACACCCTGGTACCCAGACCACACCACCCTTCCCCCACCATAATAAATAAGGGATCTCAACATTTTAATATTTCAATTATTCAAATTTTTAAAAATTAAATAGCAATATTTTTAATAAAAACCTTGTACAATATCAATTAATAAATATCCTTTAAAACCAGATATAGAGTGCCTGTCGACTTTTCTTACTTTTATCATTTACATACTTACCAGTGGGCAGGTGAACCACCCCCGACAAGAGCACCATTCCAAGGGAATAATTTGGGAGAGCCACTATTACTCTAGTATAAACCACTACCCAAATAGGTTATAGATTCGTTAGCCCATGAGAACATATATAGACTAGAAAATTGGTCGTTTATCAGCGGGGGGGGGGGGGGGGGAGCAGATAAAAAAAACTAGAGGAATATACTGAGGCACAGGGATTAGAGTAAAGGGACATAACTACAGATAGATAAAAATCTCCAAAGCCAAATTTTTTCATAGTTCTATTACTGTAGTCCCAATGGATCCTATCAAACGCCTTCTCAGCATCCAGAGAAAGGAGCAGAGAAGGTGTCCCAGAGGTATGAGCCACATCCTTAAGGTCTATAAACCTTCTTGTTCCATCTGAGGCTTGTCTATTTAACACGAAGCCTATTTGGTCATTTGAAATCAAAGAAGGAAGGATGTTGACTAATCTTCTAGCTAAGATTTTTGCGAAAATGTTAACATCGGAATTTAACAGTGATATTGGTCTAAAATTGTCTGGCCTGTCTGAAGGTTTGCCGGGTTTCGGTAAGGTGATAATTAGAGCGTTCAGCATATCTCTAGGAATGTAACCCTAAGCAGCAATCAGGTTAAAAGATCTATTTAAAAAGGGGATCAAAATAGGGGAAAACATCTTATAATATTCATTTGTAAGCCCATCTGGGCCGAGGGATTTATTATGTTTAAGGGACTGAATCGCTTCCAGTAACTCAGAAGAGGAAATTTTTGAATTAAGTAATTGGCGCTGATGTGAAGATAGAACAGGTAAGGAATTTGTCTATAGTAGGGATGTCCCGATACCGATACCAGTATTGGTATCGGGACCGATACTGGACATTTGCAGAGTACTTGTACTCGTGCAAATGTCCCCGACACCACTGCCGATACCTGCTGGCCGCTTGCGGCGGCGCTCTCAGCAGTTCGGCGTGGGGGAAGGAATTCTGTGACTCGCATTTGTTTCCCCTGTTAATGCTCAGCAGGCCTAGTTGGGTGTAATTAGACATCCCAGACACTAGAGGGAGATAGGGAGCCCCTAGTATAAATGTCCAGGCCCAGACAGGGAGGGGTTAGGTCATAGTCAGGAGTCTGTGGAGACAGAAGTGAGAAGGTACCAGCCCGAGATATGCTGAGGTCCTCCTCCTGACATGCAGCTGGATAGTCCTGGTTTCTAGTTGCACCAGGAGGCTAGAAGGAGTTCAGCCTGCCTGGAGACCAGTAATCCAGATAACACAGATGAGACACCCCAGTAGTAGGAGTGCACCTCCTGGGAGAAACCTGCAGCCACCTTTCCAATCCAGCAGAGAATCCAGCTAAGAAGCAGAGGTACTGTAATATTTAAAGCAAGTGCCAATACTGGAGGAAGGATTTTATATACCAAGAATTCAAGCCAGCAATTAGGCATCCGGGCCTTGGGATCCAGCCAGCTAGAATAGCTGTGGGGATAGAGCAGCATTGTACTGCAAAGCATTAACTGTATACCCTCCAAGTATCTTGCAAGATTAAAACCTGCTGTGCTGTGAAGTAAACCTGCTGTGCATTTGTACTGTGAAGGACTGTATTATCAACTACTGCAATTACTTGTATAAAGTTGGACTGTTTCACAAAGTAAAGCAACGTTTGGTTTACCATCTGTGTACTCCATTAATCCTCCTGCAAACCGGTGTGCCACCGTTACAGGCACTGGCGTCACGATTCTTAAAGGGACCTTACCTAAGGCACTCAACATACCTGCAACATCCAGGGCACCTCACACACCATCAGGCCTGGTCCCTATTTACAGAGTGTGCCCCAGAGGAACTAGTGTCTACCTCTCCTTCACTGTCGCATGCCTGCCCAGGGTTCTCCTCAGAAAAGTGAGTAACCCTCGATTGCCCATAACTGTGACCTCACTATCGCTATACCCTGCAGGTCTGGGTGGTGCAATGAGAGGCTGGGGGTGCTGATGAGAGCCTGGGGGTGCTGATGAGAGCCTGGGGGTGCTGATGAGAGCCTGGGGGTGCTGATGAGAGGCTGGGGTGCTGATGAGAGGCTGGGGGCTGTTTTTGGGACTTTTGGTTGGTCAGTGGTCACAAAATAAATGTGTTATTTATTTAATTGGTATAATTGGTATCAGTAATTGGTATCGGTGAGTACTTAAATAAAAGTATCGGTACTCGGTCTAAAAAAAATGGTATCGGGACATCCCTAGTCTATAGATTCAGTCGTAGGCTGAAAAGATTCCTGGGAGTCTTCTAAATTATATAATTCCGCATAATAATTGGCGAATTCCTCCACTATATGTTTAGGATTAAATATTTTTTTCCCTTGAGTGTTATATAAGTAAGGAATTCTAGTTTTAGCCTCTCTTTTTTTTAATCCTATTTGCTAATATTTTTGAGGCTTTATTGCCATGAAAATAATGATCAGACTTAATTTTGCGAAGATGAAACTCGTACTACATATATTTATAAGCGTAATTGTAGAGTTCTGTAATAGCAATTGTTAAGTCTCCATGGAGAATAAACTCTATTGTACCTATCGTTTAGTATGAGGGTGGAGAACGCATGATCAGACCAAGTGATATTATTAATAGCTACAGACATCACATTTTGAAGAAGCCATTTATCCATCACAAACAGATCTATTCTAGAATAGGTATTATGAGGATGTGAGAAAAAAGTAAAATCTTTCTCATTAGCGTGAAAAGCCCTCCATGTATCATATAGACCTTCTTTAAACAGTTAATCTTGAAGTAAAGAGTTTTTGTGGGATGGTGGAGCAGGGGGGAGTTTGTCTATAGGAGAATCTGAACACATATTAGCAAAGCACCTTGTTTGATGTCCTGGGCTAATTTAATAGTGCGTTTAATAACTCTAAGCTGGTCATTATTAGGGGCATATAGGTTTAATAACGTATATCTAGTGTTGTTAATATCACATATTATAATAATATATCTTCCCTTTTCATCTATTAATGCGTTATGGCAATGGAAAGCTAAAGTATTCTTGAGACCTATTATAACTCCTCTTTTTTTTTTAACAGCCTAAGAGAAGAAAATATGCGAAAAAGAGGGATTATAAAATCTGCGGAAATCATCCTCATTAGGCCTCATGCACACGAACGTTTTTTTTTGCGGTCCGCAAAAACGGTTTCCGTTGTTCCGTGATCCATGTCTGTTTTTTCTTCCGTGGGTCTTCCTTGATTTTTGGAGGATCCACGGACATGAAAAATGAAAAAAAAAATCTAAGTCAAGTTTACCTTTGAAATGATAGGAAAAAACAGACATGGATCACGGACGCGGATGATAATCTTGTGTGCAGCCGTGATTTTTCACGGACCAATTGACTTGAATGGGTCCGTGAACCGCTGTCCGTGAATAAAATAGGACAGGTCCTATTTTTTTCACGGACTGGAAACACGGATCACGGATGCGGATGCCAAACGGAGCATTTTTCAATTTTTCCACAGATTTATTGAAAGTCAATGGGTCTGCGAAAAAAACGCAGCGGATGCACACAACGGTCGTGTGCATGAGGCCTAAAGGTGAGATTCTTGTATGCAGATAATATCTGCATTCTGTCTTTTATTATATTATACACACTTATATAGCGCTACTAATTCCGCAGCGCTTTACAGACATTAACATCCAACTGTCCCCAATGGGGCTCACAATCTAAGGTCCCTATCAGTATGTCTTTGGAGTGGGGGAGGAAACCGGAGTACCCGGAGGAAACCCACGCAAACACGGGGAGAACATACAAACTCCATGCAGATGTTGCCCTTGGTCAGATTCGAACCTAGGACCCCAGCGCTGCAAGGCACCAGTGCTAACCACTGAGCCACCGTGCTGCCCGTACCTCTGCCCAACATGTAGATCGTAATAAAAGGGCTATTAAGACCCTTAACATTTTCTGAGAATATCTTTATACCCAAATTAGCCATAATATTAATTCACGTAAATGGGGCTAAGTCTGGCTGTGGAAAATATATATGTGTGAAGATACATAAATTAGAGTACAATACCCAGAGAGTTATAGAGTGGAAATGGTGGGGAGTGAATTCTTGATTGGTGACATTCAGGCTGTCTGAATTCGAAAAGTTGCCCCCATGAGTGTAACCTAGAGAAACGTTATTGAGAAAAAAAAGAACATCAACAAATAAAATTAACATTGGACTAGTAAATGGCCCAACTGGGACCTTAAATGTATAAAGCCTTTCACTTGGATTGGAAGGCGGAAGTAAGTAAGTAGATTAGGGAATAAGAGCATTTAGGTGAAAAATGATCTATAAAAATTTAGGGTGTGGAACCCCTACAATGGAAGAGAAAAGGAGTAGTAATTACGATGTTGGACAAAGTCATTGTCCTTAGGAAGAGTTCAAGAAGAGGATTTTCCTGCTTTGATCCATTCTTGAGGTAAATTGGATTGTTTTTTCCTTGATGGTGAATTGTTGGGAGAAGGATCTGAAGCTTTATCTTTGGTGCCCTCTGGTGATATGTTGATGTTCCATCTGGAAAGAGTCTCTGCTGATTCCTGCGGGGATACTAACCTTTGTGATGAGTTTTGATATCTCACAATCAGCTTTACAGGGTATCCCAATTTGTAAGGGCTATTGTTATCCCTCAGTGCTTTGGTATAGCTTTGAAACTCCCTCCTCCTATTGAGTGTAGCTGGGGAGAGATCTGTAAATAGAAGTACATTACGAAATCTTTCTGGAATGTCACTTCTTTGTTTTATCTTCTTTCATTAGGGATTCTTTCAGGTGATAAAAATGGATCCTGGCTAACACATCCCTGGGAGTAGCAGCAGGTAGAGATTTAGGTTTTGGTACACGGTGTACTCTATCTATAATTAGCTCTGACCCAGGGGTGTCTGGTAAGTATGACACTATAAGATCCGATATGAATTCAAGCAGCTGAGAGTCATTAACACTTTCAGGGATGCTTCTAAAACGGATATTGTTCCTTCTGGAATGATCTTCTAGGTCAGCAATTTTCAGTTTAATGGCTGCCAGATCATCTTCAATCAAATTGTCCACCAAGGAATTATGAGCTGTTACAAATTCCTCCAGTTTGTCCTCTAAGTGCGCAGTTCTCTCTCCTATAGACACTATATCAGCATGTATGGTTGCTATGGTGTCTCTAAAATCACCATGTATGGATATTTTCAAGTCCATGAGCATCTCTTTCATTACAGATACTGAAATACATGTGTCCTTGCATGGAGAGATATTAATGGCTGCAGGGGGAGTTGTATGGAGGTGTTGCTCACTCACCCTTTTTTGTCTCTTTGTTTCTTGACCTGCAGGAGTACTGGAGTTTATAGAAGAGACAGATCGAGGGGACCGCTGGCCTGAAGCTTCCTCAGGAGATTGCTTCTCTTCTTCTGTGTGGCGGGAGCCGGCGCCATCTTGAGAAGCTCCAGCAGCCGGATGAAAGAAGGCCGTCATCTTCTGGGGCTGTGTGCCTTTCTTTTTTCCCCTAGTCATCATCAGTAGGGGTACCGGAGCAGAGTGCCACTCGGGTTCTGTCTGGTAAGTGCAAATGAAGCGCTTTGGGAGGTTGCTGTGAGCCGCAAAACGGGGTTCCACACGGAGCTCAGCTACTATGCGACCTCTCCTCCCGACATCCGGCCACGCCCCTTCTGCATATTAATAGAAAAAAATAAGAATAAAAAAAATTCAACAAGTAAATAAGGTTATTTAAATGTCTTGTAATTAAATTGCAAATTGTGTTGACCAACGATTTTCATAGAATATTGCACATAACAATACTATCAACATTGTAAAGAAGGTTAACTATTGCAACACAATGAGGTGCATTTACTAAAGTGTTTATGTAAAAAAGTAACATATTATGGTGCACATCATGTCTGCGCCATAATTTGTGACTTTTTGAGCTTCTAGCCACTTTTCTAAAAGGAGTGTGGCTTAACATGAGGGGGCGGAGCTTCACACATCCTACCAAATTTACTCCAGCAACTGGAGTAAGTTATAAGTGAAGTATACACCAGTCCCTAGCTGGAGCATGGACTTCCAGAGATACGGTTAATTTATAAAGAACCATCTGCCTCTCAATAAATAGGGCACATCTCGCTCAGGTGCACAGAGATCAAGACTGATGTGTGGGAAAGCTAGTCTATCCCTCACTACCCCAGCAAATTTTGCTTAGTGACAGAAAAACTAATGTAGTACCCAAGTGCATAAAGCAACAGATTATAGAGCTACAGAGATAACAAAGGAACATAACGCATAGTTCTTGGGTGCAAGCAGTCATTGAGGAGCCTAATGCTATGAGACCCAATCTTTGCGATATCTCAGAAGAATGAAAAACATTAACAGTATAAGTATTATTTCCTAAATTCCTCAATTTACTCATAATGTAGAGCCTGAAAATGTGGCACATGACACCAGAATTGCGTCTTAGGTGTTCTTTGGATCGCTGGTAATGCACCTGACCTCCAGGATTTTCATTATTCCTACCATTCATGTACACATTTTGTGTGGAGCATTTATAGAAACAGTGCCTGCTTAAAGAGTATCTGTCAGCATGACTAGCCCTGTTGCACTAGGGATATAACCTGATAGGGTTGATAATGCTGACAAACACAATACCCTGCTTGTGAGTGTTTCCATGGGCTTAAGATCCATGCCTCCATACCGCAAAAGATAGGACATGTCCTATCATTTGAAGTATTTTGCAGATCGTGGACCCATTCAAGTTAGTTGGTCCGTCAATTGGCTGTTTGCGGTCTGCAATGCGGGCATGGCGACAATACGACCGTGTAAATGAGCCCTAAAGTTGCAGAGGTGTTACTAACTGGTGGTCTGAAGGTTGTGGTCGGCCCCGTGGCGTTTCATTCATCATTGCTCTTATGGAAGACTAGCTCCATACCTGTGGTGTACCTTCAATTGAGGCAAATCATGAAATTGCCATTGGGGCCGGGAGAGAGGGAACAGTGCTGAACTCCTTCCCATCCCAATGTGAAAACACTGCATTATCATGTGTAAGCCTTGTACTGGGGTGGGCTCCCCAGGATACAGCGAAGCCACAAACAAGGAAAAAAACTCCACTACCAGCTTTTGCCAAAACAGAATTTTACTTAACAACCACAAATGCTGGGAACATACAATACATTTACATACACCCAGCCTGAAGGCTGAGGCCCTTGTGCTGCACAGCGCAGTGCCCTCCAATGGATGCAGGAGGAAAGGGTGGTAATTTACCTACTGGCGGTCCCAACTTAACTAACACACCTTACCTTTTTATTACCCTAAAAAACAAGAATAATTGTATGCGTGTGTGCTCGGGGATAGCCTGTGGTGCAGCACAACAGCTTACAAAGCTCTACAGTAGTCTACCTCTCATAACTGGTCTTGTAGCCCATGCCTGACCATTCGTCCTGAGCAAAACGTCAGCCTAGCTTGAGGTTGTGGGAAGTTTATCAGCTCTCCAGTGTGAAATGTCCTTTTAAATTATGCAACACTTGTGGCCTGACATCTAACAAACTACAGGCCTGGTCGCAGTCTTTAGGCACCAACAATGTAATGAGGTGTGTGCACGATCTTACCGACCCGGGTCTGCTCTGCTTCCGCTGGTGCCTCTGAACAGAACAAATGCCTCTCCTACAAGCATGCAGTCCCGCAGTGTATGTAGCTTTGCTCCTCAGCTCTCAAAAGTGTTCCTGGATGCAATCCTCATTCCTCTGGTCAGGATCAGGGTTTTGGACACGATCAGCTTCACTTAGCTGCCGCTCTGGTCACCGAGGGATGCTCTCACACCTGGATGCCGTTGGATCCTCCGTTGACACTGTTCCTCAGTCTCAGCTTCCTCTAAGATGGCTACTCCCTTTCTCTTCCTCTCCAGGCTCTCTGTAACTCCACTCCACTCATAAATATGGAAATATATGCAGTCTGTACCTGTGTTTAAGAAACAGCGGAATCTTGTGGCCAAACAGAATAATGTCAGTCCAAATCAATTAATTTAATCTACAAAAACAGTGTTCAGACAAGGAGAGCTGTTTCCCCATCTCACACATGCAGCCACCACTAAGGGGTCTCAGGGCAGACAGATTATTACCGCTTCCAGTTCACTCAGTTGTAACTGCATACATTCCTGTGCACTGAGCTCTCCCTAGTGGTGGCTTCAGACAGACAGCTTTGTAATACATGGGAAGTAGGAGATTTATCAATATATTTATGCCAGTTGTCGGTGTATAAATACATTGAGAAATATGGTGATCCGAATGAGTGACATATTTATGAAGCATTTGTTCGCCTCTTTCTGATGCAGAAGTCAAATAAAGTGGGTGAGACCAGTTTTGAGTTTTTGGGGGATAATTTTCATTTTTATTACATTTCAATTTCATTAGAATTTCTTCTTCTTTTTAATAATAAAAAAACATAATATATGGAGCATTGCATTTTGCATTCTCAGAAAGACTGGCGCTCGCGTATTGAAAAACTAGGTGAGTCAGGAGGCCTATACTAAGCTTTGCTATAGGGCCATATGAGATCTGTGTATGCCCCTGCTCTGTACATTTGGCCTGCATGGCAGCACACATGTATGGCAAGCTGTGCAGCTCCATATTAGATGCCGCACGTCCTCTATAAACTGTTTAACAGGCTCCATGGCTGCTTGTACATGGTACCTAAATCTGTTGGCAGGGGTGGCTTGGGAACTTAAAGGGATTCTGTCACCTCATTTTAGCCTATAGAACTGTGGACATGCACGGCTAGAACGCCGCTAGCATGTCCACAATATACCTGTTCCATAGGGCTGTGTGCTTTTATTGTGTTTAAAAAATGATTTTCTAGATATGTAAATGAGCCTGGTAAGTAGCCCAAGGGGCTGTACTAACCTTCTTGGAGCCCAGCCACGCCCCCCTGTGAAGGAGCCCAGCACCGCCTGTGTCCTCCGAATCTCCTTGCTCACAGTTATACCGCCATACTCTAGCGATGCGCGAGCTCACGCATGCGCAGTGCCGGCATAGTGTTCCTTCCCTGTGCTGGCATCAGCCTCAGGGAAGAGCAAGGAGGAGATTCGGAGGATGCAGGAGGTGCTGGACTCCTTCACAGGTGGGCGTGGCTAGGCACCAAGAAGGTTTGTACAGCCCCTTGGGCTACTTACCAGACTTTACATATCTATAAAATCATTTTTTAAACACAATAAAAGCACACAGCCCTATGGGACAGGTATATTGCAGACATGCTATTGTGACAGAATCCCTTTAACCCCTTGAGAACTCAGCCCTATTTCACCTTAAGGACTTGGCCATTTTTTGCAAATCTGACCAGTGTCACTTTAAGTGCTCATAACTTTAAAACACTTTGACTTATCCAGGCCATTCTGAAATTGTTTTTTCATCACATATTGTACTTCATGAGACTGGTAAAATGAAGTCAAAAAAATAATTTTTTTTGCATAACAAAATACCTAATTTACAAAAAAATCAAAGTTTCAGTTTCTCTACTTCTGTAATACATAGTAATAAACCCCAAAATTGTGATGACTTTACATTCCCCATATGTCAACTTCATGTTTGAATTATTTTGGGAATGATATTTTATTTTTTGGGGCTGTTACAAGGCTTAGAAGTAAATCTTAAATTTTTCAGAAATTTACAAAAACCCAATTTTTAGGGACCACTACAGGTCTGAAGTCACTTTGCGAGGCTTACATAATAGAAACCGCCCAAACATGACCCCATTCTATAAACTACATCCCTCAAGGTATTCAAACTGATTTTACAAACTTTGTTAACCCTTTAGGTGTTGCACAAGAGTTATTGGCAAATGGGGATGAAATTTGAGAATTTCATTTTTTTTTGCCTAATTTTCCATTTTAACCCATTTTTTCCACTAACAAAGCAAGGGTTAACAGCCAAACAAGACTGTATCTTTATTGCCCTGACTCTGCCATTTACAGAAACACCCCATATGTGGCCGTAAACTGCTGTACAGCCACACAGCGGGGCATAGAGTAATAGGTGCGCCGTATGGTTTTTGGAAGCCTGATTTTGCTGGACTGGTTTTTTGACACCATGTCCCATTTGAAGCCCCCCTGATGCACCCCTAGAGTAGAAACTCCATAAAAGTGACCCGCATCTAAGAAACTACACCCCTCAAGGTATTCAAAACTGATTTTACAAACTTTGTTAACCCTTTAGGTGTTGCACAAGATTTAATGGAAAATAGAGATACAATTTCAAAATTTCACTTTTTGGGCAGATTTTTTATTTTAATATTTTTTTTCCAGTTACAAAGACAGGGTTAACAGCCAAACAAAACTTATTATTTATGGCCCTAATTCTGTAGTTTACAGAAACACCCCATATGTGGTTGTAAACCGCTGTACGGACACACGGCAAGGCGCAGAAGGAAAGGAATGCCATACGGTTTTTGGAAGGCAGATTTTGCTGGACTGGTTTTTTTGACACCATGTCCCATTTGAAGCCCCCCTGATGCACCCCTAGAGTAGAAACTCGCAAAAAGTGACCCCATTTTAGAAACTACGGGATAGGGTGGCAGTTTTGTTGGTACTAGTTTAGGGTACATATGATTTTTGGTTGCTCTATATTACACTTTTAGTGCGGCAAGGTAGCTTTTTTGGCAAGTTTTTTTTTTTGTTATTTACAACATTCATCTGACAGGTTAGATCATGTTGCTATTTTATATAGCAGGTTGTCACGGACCTGGTGATACCTAATATGTATACAATTTTTTTTGTTTATGTAAGTTTTTTACAATGACTTCATTTTGAAAACCCCCAAAAAGTTTTAGTGTCTCCATAGTCTAAGAGCCATAGTTTTTTCAGTTTTTAGGCGATTATATTAAGTAGGGTCTTATTTTTTGCGGGATGAGATGACGGTTTGATTGGCACTATTTTGGGGTGCATATGACTTTTTGATCGCTTGCTATTACACTTTTTGTGACGTAAGATGTCAAAAAATTGCTTTTTTTACACCATTTTTATTTTTATTTTTTTACGGTGGTCACCTGAGGGGTTAGGTCATGTGATATTTTTATAGAGCTGGTCAATACGGACACAGCGATACCTAATATGCATACTTTATTTTTATTTATGTAAGTTTAACACAATGATTTCATTTTTTAAACAAAAAAAATGTTTTAGTGTTTCCATAGTCTAAGAGCCATAGTTTTTTCAGTTTTTCGGCGATTATCTTGGGTAGGGTATGATTTTTGTGGGATGAGATGACGGTTTGATTGGTACTATTTTGGCGTACATGCGACTTTTTTTTATCACTTTTATTACCTTTTTTGGGAAGTAAGGTGGGCAAAATTTAAATTTTCTCATAGTTTAAATTTTTTTATTTTTATGGCGTTCACCGTGCGGGGAAAGTAACATGACCGTTTTATAGATCAGGTCGTTACGGACGCGGCGATACCTAATATGTGTAGTGTATTTTATTTTTGTAATTTTTACTTAGTGATACATTTTTTTTTATTAACTTTTTTTTACATTTTTTTTGACCCAGACCCACTTGGTTCTTGAAGATCCAGTGGGTCTGATGTCTGTATTTTACTTACACTGAACAGATCTATGCTTTTAGCATAGATCTGTTCAGCACCATGGACAGCAGGACGCCTGAGAATGCGTCCTGTTGCCATGGGAACTTTCCCCGTCTGCCACAACTTCGCAGACGGGGAAGGGTGAGCACGGGGCTGGAGGGGGGCTCTCTCCCTCTCCATTATAAGTTAGAATCACGTAGCGCTGCACACGTCACTCTGCTCTGATTAGTGTAGGGATAGGATGCAGCTGCTGTTGAGGGAGAGAATAGGAAAGAATCTTTAATCTAAAGTACTTGTTAACACAGTGATCTACATAGATTTAGTTTCGTGGGTGCAGTGCACAATATTTTTACCCTGCCCTGAGCCCAGTGACACAGAAAAATAACTTTTATCCGTCTGTTAGTTAGATGGGCGGCGGCGGCCATTTTATGCAAGCCTCGGTGCACCAGCACAGCATATGTGCATTTGTGACATTCAAATACAAGCTTGAAATACTGAAATAATAATCTGGGTATAATAAAACACCCATTTTTGGCAATATCCTACATCTGGTGCCTTTGCAGTATTTGTCAGTGTGAAATACAAGCTTGCAATACTTCAATAATTAGCTGGGTTGAAAAAATCCCCCATTTTTTTGCAAGACCCTACATTTGGGGCCTTTGCAGCATTTTTCAGTGTGAAAGACAAGCTTGCAATACTTCAATAATTAGCTGGGTTGAAAAAATCCCCCATTTTTTGCAAGACCCTACATTTGGGGCCTTTGCAGCATTTGTCAGTGTGAAAGACAAGCTTGAAATACTTAAATAATTTTCTTGGTTTAAAAAAACAGACATTTTTGGTAATACCTTACATCTGGGGCCTTTGCAGCATTTGTCAGTGTTAAATACAAGCTTGCAATAATCCAATAATTTTCTGGGCTCTAAAAAAACACCCATTTTGGGCAAAATACTAAATTTGCGGCCTTGGCTGCATCTGTTAGTGTGAAATACACTCGTTAGATACTGTTGTTATATTCTGTTGTTAAAAAAACACCCATTTTGGGCAAAAAACTAAATTTGCAGCCTTTGATTTATCTTTCAGTGTGAAATACATGTGTTAGATACTGGTGTTCTATTCTGTTTAAAAAAATATATATATTTTGGGCCAAATACTAAATTTGCGGCCTTGACTGCATCTGTCAGTGTGAGATACAAGCTTTAAATACTGCAATAATATTCTGGGTTTAAAAAAACACCCATTTTGGGCCAAATGCTAAATTTGCGGCCATGGCTGCATCTGTAACTGTGAAATGCACGCGTTAGATACTGGTGTTCTATTATGTTATAAAAAAAACACCATTTTGGGCAAAATACAAAATTTGCACCTTTGGCTGCATCTGTCAGTGTGAAATACATGCGTTAGATACTCGTGTTCTATTCTGATATTTATAAAACACCCATTTTGGGCAAAATACTAAATTTGCAGCCTTGGTTGCATCTGTCAGTGTGAAATACACTTGTTAGATACTAGTGTTCTATCCTGTTATTAAAAAAACACCCATTTTGGGCGAAATACTAAATTTGTGGCCTTGGCTGCATCCATCAGTGTGAAATACATGAGTTAGATACTGGTGTTCTATTCTGTTATTAAAAGAACACCCATTTTGGGCCAAATACAAAATTTGCGGCATTGGCTGCATCTGCCAGTGTGACATACAAGCTTGAAATACTGCAATAATATTCTGGGTTTAAAAAAAACCACACATTTTTGGCAATATCCTGCATCTGGGGCCTATGCTGCATTTGTTAGTGTGACATTACAAGCTCCAAATACTGCAATAATATTCTGGGTTTAAAAAAACACCCATTTTGGGCCAAATACTAAATTTGCAGCCTTGGCTGCATCTGTCAGTGTGAAATGCACACTTTAGATACTGGTGTTCTATTCTGTCATTAAAAAAACACCCATTTTGGGCAAGATCCAAAATTTGCGGAGAATGAGGAGAGTGTCGAATAAGGGATGTGGCCCTGCTCGTGGAGCTCCTGTTGCAGGGAGAAGACTTGGTCGATCTGTGCCAGCTACATGCACAAAGGAAACAACTTCCTCAGGTGCGAGTAGGCGACAGAGCCTTCAGCGTTATTTGGTCGGGCCTAATGCGGCTCTACGAATGGTGAGGCCAGAACAAGTACAGGCGATAGGAGATTAGGTTGCTGACAGTGCCTCCAGTTCCTTCACATTGTCTCCCACCCAGTCTCCTGCTGAAAGATCAGAGTTAGCACCTGCAGCCGATGTCCATCAGTCTTTCACCTCACCCCCTTGCAAATCAGCCAAGCAGTCTGAGCCCCAAGTCATGCTGCAGTCTCTTCTGCTTTTTGATGACTCTGCTAGCAGGGTTTCCCAGGGCCATCCACATAGCCCTGCCCCAGAAGTGGAATAGATTGCGTGTACCGATGCCCAACCACTTATGTTTCAAGATGAGTACATGGGAGGACCACCGCAGCAGTGTGCAGAACGACAAGGAGGGAAGGGGTGAAGACTGGGTGGAAGATGAAGTGGAGGACGATGAGGTCCTCGACCCCACATGGAATCAAGGTCATGCGAGTGACCTGTGTAGTTCGGAGGAAGTGGCAGTGGTCGCACAGAGCCACCAGCACAGCAGAAAAGGGAGCAGGGTGCAAAAGCGGAGCGGCCTACTACTGCCCAATGCAGCAAGGGACCATGCACACCAAAACCAGCTCCAAGGAGTTCCCTGGCATGGCAGTTCTTCAGACAATGTGCTGACGACAAGAAACGAGTGGTTTACATGCTGTGCAATGAGAGCCTGAAGCGAAGCATAAAAGTTCACATTCTAACTTGTGCTGATTACTGGGTGGCCACACTGCTGGATCCCCGTTACAAGGACAACGTACCTGTCACGGCCACGGTTATGGTCGTGACTCCTTGGGAGCCGCATACAGTTGCCCGCGGTTGTGGTTGTTGTTTCAACCGCAGCTGAGGCATATTGTAGTTGGCCTCAGTGCGGTTGCAGCGGACAACAGCTATGTGTGCGGTTCCCGGGGAGTTGTGTGCGTGTGTGGATGCACTTTGTTTGTATGTCTGGTGTGCACGTGTTGTTGTTTGGTGCGCACGGACATCGTCCTTTCACTGTGGCTGCCCGTGGCAACGTTTGGTATTATGTACATGTGGTGGCAGTGTCTTGGCCTTCAGGCTGTCTCCCAGGATGGCTGCCACCCATGTTGTTGCCAGCGGCAACAGCCACAGGGTGATCAGGTTGGTCACTTCCCCTGTATGTGTGTTTTCCCTTCTGTGTGCTGGAAGGGTTAACTTCCTTCCCAGTGTGTGTGTTGTGTCACTGGGTGTGGTTGACCGGTGGGTGTGGCCACTTTGCCCTATAAAGCCTGTGTCTGGAGCACAGCTCAGTAGGTTGCTTTCAGTCATGCTTGGCTGAAGCAGCCTCCTGTGGATTCCATCCTTCTTGTAAGGGCCACCCTTCCGGTCATAAGTTTAAAACCTTTGTTACACGGTGTTATCTAGGTGTGTGTGGGGTTTTGTGTTATTGCAGCTTATGGTCCAGGGTTCCTGTGTGATGTCTGGTGTGTGCTGTGTCCGTTGTTGTCTTGTACTTACAGCACCTGCACATGGGTTCCTGTTTGTGTTGTCTGTGGCAGGTGAGTGATGAGTTGGTTCCATTTGACTGCCACTGCCATAGCTGTTTTTGTATCCCCTGTGTTGCTTGGCCGTTGAGACTCCTGCTCCTCCGTATCTAGGAGGAGCAGGTCGTCTTACTCTGTCCCCTAGTTCAGGGCCGACTTGAGGGCTTGCAGGGACTTTTAGGTTCCGGCGTATGAGCCCTCCTACCACCAAGGTCGGCTCATACTGACAGGAGACAGGGTCAGCGTTAGGGACGCAATAGGAGGTGACCTGCTCCCTAACTCTGTGGTCCCGGCCAAGGGGTAACCCGACCATCTCCTGGCACCGCACGGCTGGGGGTTTCCCCCACCGCCAGCCGTGACAGTACCCTCCTTAATTCCTTCACTGGAGCGTGATTGTAAGATGCGCGAGTACAAGCGCACGCTGGTAGACACGCTGCTGGTGGTATTCCCACCTGACAGTGGGGAAACAGTAGAAGCAGAAGGCAAAGGCAGAGGAGGAGTAAGAGGTCGCCAACGCAGCTAGGGCACCGCCAGCACCTTAGAAGGCAGGGTTAGCATGGCCGAAATGTGGAAAAACTTTGTCAGCATGCCACAACAACCTGCACCACCAGCTGATATGGAACGTCTTAGCAGGAGGCAGCATTTCACCAACATGGTGGAGCAGTATGTGTGCACACGCCTACACGTACTGAATGACAGGGTCTGCCCCCTTCAACTTCTGGGTCTCCAAATTGGGCACATGGCCTGAGCTTGCCCTTTACTCCTTGGAGGTGCTGGCCGGCCCTGCAGCCAGTGTATTATCTGAACGTGTGTTTAGCACGGCAGTGGGAGTTATGACAGACAGGTGCATTAGAATTTTTCCTGAAATGCGGATCGAATTCCACTTAATCAACTTCGAATCGCTCATCTATATTCATGAGCTGTGTAGCTGTCAGTAACTACAGGAGATTATTATAAAATATTTGCAACTATGAGGTTGTAATGAATATTAAATGTGAAAGATCAGTAACAATAAATATAACTCATTATTACATGAATGGGATTTAACCTGAAATTCCCAAACCAGTTCTTGTTATTGGCTAGCAGCAGTGACATGCATGTAGATGGCATGTTACACTTCCAGTCCAATCCACTTTAGCAGTCAGCTAACATTTTTGTGATCAAATTTTTGTGATCAAAGCGCCAGCTTAATTTTGTTGTTTGATGAGTTATAAAGTATAGCTTAGTTTCTACATATTTTTTCTGCCTAAAATATGAATATGTTATGGAATATTGGAACAGCTGTACCGGTCTGTGCATTGGGCCCAAATTAATTATTAGTTTCTTCATACCTTGCATACATTTTATACCTGCCTTGCTTTGCCTGCTAATAGCCTTGCCTTGCCTTGGTCACTGTGGAGAAAAATGCCCACATAGAAGAGTAATTTAAATCCTGTTACAAAAAGGCCCCAGTTGTGAGATATTCTCTGTACTTTATTATAATGGTGACCTGTGGTTTTAATCCATATGCAGTAGTAATGTAGTATATTATGTGTTTTTACATCAATCATGGAAAATTCTTTAATTTTGAAAAAAAATCCACAATAGTTTAGCTGGCGCTGTAAAGAAAGAATTCCACATAATAAACTTCAGAAGCTTTGCAACAGATTTTTGAAGGTAAAAAGGTGCATGTGGACAACACCTATGACCAAAACATATGATGCTTTTGTCGACACACTAAAATATGCTTATTTGCACACTGATAAACTGTAGAAGCTTTGCAACAGGTTTTTCTTCTGCTCATGAAGAATACTATCAAGTCTGCAGTCATGTGACCTTTCATCTGCACCTTCCCTGCCCTCTTTCCCCCACTAGTATGCTGAATTTGAAATGCAAAGTGATGGGTGCCATTCTGCACGATTTTTCCGAATTGACAAGCCAAAACTTTGGATTCATTTGGAAGAAGAATTTTTGTAAAAGTCGTGATGAATCGAATTAATTTAGAAACAATTTGCTCATCTGTAATAGACACCCATAATGCAGAAACAGTCCCATTTGGATGTAGAGAACAACAACAAAATATATACCTTACTCTAGAGAACCTGTTACATCAAAACATTACATGGATGGCCCATTGCTTTTTACAGGAGTTTGGAGAATTTTAATTTGAAACTCAATTCCAATGAGTTTAATCTTACATTTACACCTCAGTAAATGTTTGGGATATTTGTATTTCAGTAAATACTAACAGACTTGAATGTACTACTTATTATAAACCCAACAGTTACATATTATCTAGAAGCTGCCATCTTCCAATATGGCTACTTAATGTTCCATATGGACAATTCAGAATTGTCCAGAATTGTACACAAAATTGGAAATTTGAAAAAGAAGCTTCAGTACTCAGCAATTTTTAGATAAACAATACATGGAGCACACTCTGGTGTGATCTTCAAAGTGGGTAAGGAAGCTTGACTGTAAAACATTTTTTCAGGAAAACTGGGAGACAGCGAAGGTCTTTAGTCAGTCAACTTTTTCTGGGACTAATAAGGAAAGTAGACCAAAATTTATTTTACCATGCAATACACAGTACTAAAGGACTGAATCCATAATATACAAACATTGGCAATAGATTAATAGGTCATTTACTGCCAGATCACCTATAGTTTACACTAGATCTCTCAATTTGGCAATTTAGCATTATTATTCTTTATTATTAAAGCGCCATTAATTCTGTGGTGCTGTACATATAAAAAGAAGTATATATTTGCAGTGACCAGGAACGGGGTGGACAAATAATTTTGTTTGTGACGCCAGTTGCAGCGGGCGCAGGGTACCTTCCAAAGTGTTATAACTAACGCCCCAGGTTAGGAATGCCAGAGTGGTGTGATTGCCTATAATGTCTCTGTATGGTGATGATAATGGTGTCAACGGTGTCTCCTACCTGGGTACAGCTGGACTCCTGGCTCACTTGCAATAAATTGAGTGTAGTGATAGTAGGAGTAATAGAGGGGTTTTGCAGCAGAAATTGATATCCAGACCTTTAGGTGAAGTTCAAACTTGTCTTTACTGAAGATAACTTTCATCCAAGCAATGTACAACTTTGGTCTTAGGTCCCAGCAGGCTTTGGCAATGGTTGACAGGACTGAATCTTCAGCTCTATCAATCTGGAGCTTGCATAAAAGAACGTCTGCTTAGTAGCTCTAAAACTGTGGCAGGAATTTAGCTTCTGCACTTCTATATATCTTCTGCTTTATGGGGACAGACTAGCTTAGGAGGAATATGGCTTCTCCTGGGTCTCTGGACTTTACTCACAGATATATTCTTAGGGAATGCTGTTGTCCTGGAACTCTGGAGATTGTCTGCTGTCTTGTCATCCAGTTGAGGCTACAGGGCTCAGTGTGGGTATTTGACTAATGTCTCAGCTGAGACAAGATCCTGGCTTTGTTCCCTATACTGGGAAGCTCCTAACACATACACCCTACCCCCCTGCAGGGGGTAGACTGCACTGCTCACTAACTTCCTTCTCCACCCAGGGTGTAGGCTGTGGGAATAGTGGGAATAGTCCACATCTCCACAGAGGGGGTGCTAAGCTGGAATGAACCATTCCAACCTAGAAATACTAAACTGTAACTAATATCTAACCAACGCATTGCTGCCACCTGCTAATGAACATGGAAAACTACAACAATAATTGTATTTAACATGGTTTATGCACATTTGTGAATGACATAATGTAAAATAATATCAGATCACAAGGTAAAGGCTCTGAGGAGATAGTAGGGGGGGTAGAGGAGTCTAGTAACACAACTTTGGGGTATTACATTGTCCCTTACTTTAAGTTAAGCCGCCCTCGGCTTATGCTTAGGAGGGGAGGAACCAGCTCTGGGGTAACAAAATAAGTACAGAGTGCTGCATGTAATACATATAAGACATATAAAGACAAACATGAAATGGCTATCCTGAGGTTCCTGCCCGCAAGAGTAGGGTGTCCTAAGTAACAGTTTCCCTCTCGGTATAACCAGTGTACCAAAGATCTGCACAAAGCACTCACTATTGAATGACTTTTGGAGTATTGTCCACCAATACCAAAGAAAGCCTGGGGGTGTCTTTACTCTGTAGTCCCACCATAATGTAATGAAGTGCCCGCAAATGGAAGGGTTGCTTTATCCTGTATTCCCTTCCCTGCACCAAAGTCAAAATATAAGGCTTATAGCACGATCATGGTGATCATGGTGACTATGGGTAGCTAAAAGTGACTCTAAGGTTTGAGGCGCCATATCTTAGGCAAAGGCACAGAAGGGGAAGGTATCAGCTTCTCCATGCCCTTCTGGCAGTCACACGAGGAGGGTATGATAATCCCATGAAACTCTTGGAAGACACCTCAGAATGGGAGCAATCCTGAACAAATAACAAACGGGAAGGAGAGGTCAAAAACTCCTCTAACCATTCTCGAAGCAGCAAGGTTACCCGTGTAGTTACTGGACCTGCCAGGACTTACTACTTGGTCCTACCTTGGGTACCAGGGTGTAGGCCATTAGTATTAAGCATCCAGATAGGCAGTCCATATAAAGGGGGTGTAACAGTCCTACAGGCTCACCTGTGTCAGAGGACCGCTGGCTGGAGGTAGGAGTGGAGCCCAGTGGCAAGGACCGCAGGCAGGTAGTAAGCGTGGTCAGACAATCCGGATGGCAACTGTGGTAGCAGTTCAGTAGGTAGGGATAAGGCAGAAGAGTAGTCGGTAGGCAGGCGGTGGGTCAGGGCAGGCGGCAGTAAGCGTGGTCAGACAATCCGGATGGCAACGGTGGTAGCAGTTCAGTTGGTAGGGATAAGGCAGAAGAGTAGTCGGTAGGCAATTCCTGGTCAGCAGTGGACTTCCAGCAGTAGTAAGAGCAACAGATGAGGAGAAGCTTGATCAAGGCTCAGGAGCTCAATAATCAGCAAGCTAGAGTGCAAGGGGCTGGACTTATATAGGGAAGTACCAGGTGTGGGGAATCAAGGGTGATGAGCAAGGCTTGGCAAGACTGAGGTTACATAATAGGTTTCAGGGAGGAATGTCCAGAGAGGATGGTAGCCTAGTAAGCAGGGCTACTGCCTGGGATGTGGCTGGTCACGGGTTCGAATCCCGACAGGGGGGGAGAGAACAAGAGCTGTAAAGCAAGGCACACAGAAGTAAGGTGCTAAGTGCAAAGTTTAAGTGCAATTTCACAATAAGTGCATGAAGGTCACATTGCAGCACCTAGAAAATAATACACACAATGGGCATATGATACTTGAACGTTGCTTAACCTGTAAACATAAGTGCAAAAAATGTATGTATTTATTAGTGCAATAATAAGCTCAAATATGACCTGAGTCCTTTTTCTTGAAGTGCTTGACTTTGGACAGGAACAAAACGTCCATAAGTCACTTGTAATCCTCTGAAACAGGTACAAGTCAATTGTAATCCATAGGAACAATAAAGTTAATTGTAATCCAAAGGGTGGTATAAAATGCTATATAAAAGCACATAAAATAGCAGCATAATAAGAACCATAGTTCCATGAGGCTCTCAAGTAAACTGAGAAAGGGGATAAAACAATGTAAACTTGGATGCGAAGGGTAAAAGTAGTTGAGGATGGGGAGAGTCCTCACAAGAGTGGCCATCCAGCTGAGGCTGTAACTAGTGGCAACTGGAAACAACAAAACTGGCCAACAGTCTCCCAGTCTTCAAGACCAGTCCACGTTGTGGCTCCCATTAGTCCTTTATTTTTGAAAAGGAGCATTTTTGGAGAAGGACTTCCAGGTCCTCCTCGCTGCTAGAGCTACTGAAGCTCATTAGAGGGTGCTCTTGCCAAACCTTAGCTTTGCGGCTGTAGTGGTGAGCCACTGCCCTCTAGTGGTGTATTTTGGTAATGGCTGTGCATTCAGCCTGGTGAATGCAGCTGTAACATGCTGTAAACCGGTATCCCTTGCCAGTGCAGAGGTGGAGAACATCTCTGGCTGGAGAGGCTCTGGATGGCAGACTGGGGGCGCCTGTGTCAGCTTCCAGGGCAAAATGTAGGGTTGCACCTTGGAGTTAAAGGTCAAGACAGAATTGTTGATTTGGCCCACCTGTAGTGCTGGTGGTGCGGCCAGGTAAGGGATAAGGGGCTTCCATTCTGGCTGGGGTTGTTCCCTGAACCGCATACTGCCATCTGGGGTCTCTTGTAGGCAGCGAACTCTCGCTGCAGAGCCTGTGTCCTCCTGCCAGGCCTCTGGGGTAAGTGCAGGGGACAATGGTTTGGCCAAAAGGGCCTTGAATGAAGCGCATTGGGGTATATTCGACTTGGTCACCCACATACAGGTTGTGACGGGCCCGTGGCAAGTAGGGGTGCTTAACGGAGCGGAGGCCCAGAAATATTTCAGCTCCAGAATGATTGTCTTGGAGGAAACCCACTATCCCGGTGCATCTAATGAGCTTAGGCACTGCAATAAAGTAAATTTTCAGGGTTTTGGTACAATGCTTAGATCTTGTAGCAGTTTTAAACATGCAATTTGATCCTGGTGTCGCACCTTGGGCGTCCTCACGGGGTGTGTCAGGTTTGCCTGGGCACACCCTAATCACACCTCTGTGCTCCTGCACTGCCGCCTGCGGCAGCTGCCTCTTGAGCCCCGGCTGCCCCGCACACTCACACAGCTTCAATTACATCTGCTCCTGTGCTCTGTTTCCCGGCAGCCGGCCGCGTAACGTTACTCACTCGATGTCACACGTCTGCTCCACTTGATTCATTAATAAAGTGGGAGGAGTAAGCGCGTGTGGCACGACGGAGTGAGTGACGCCGGCCTAGTTTGAATGTTTGAGAGCCTGCCCAGTGCCCAGTGATTGTGTGAATACTAGCTGGAGTCCCACTTGTCCAGTAAGTTAGTAATAGTAGTACAACTACAAGTTTACAACACTTTACATCAGGAACGCGGCAGGGTCTAACAATAGTTGCCGGCTTCCACCCCCTGTTGGGGGTCACTTTCAGGGACACTGTTTTTAAGGGGGGGGGGGGAAATCTGTGGATGATGACACATATATAGCACAAGATGTCATCCACAGATCCCCCCGCATAACAGTGTCATCCACAGATGACAGGACTTTGTTTTCCGTCTTGTATAAGGGGACCCAGACGGATCCGTTATGCTTTCTCATAAACTTATATTAGGACAGAGCAAAACGGAATACCTCTTAAAGGTTTCCGTTTTGCATTCCATCTGGCCATTCCGTTATATTCCGTTTAAAACGGAACCTATAACGGAATGGCATAACGCAGATGTGAACCCACCCTTAGGAATAGATTGTTTCTGAATACGCAAGCGTACAGAGGAAGAAAGGAAAACTCTTGAAAGCTTGTCTTTTAAGTATTAGGTTAGTACAATAAAAAGGTATCCCTGCATACTGCAATACTCTCATATTTTGTAATCTTATTTATATTTACTTATTTCGTTTTTTCTGTAGTATGATTAAGTGGTGTAAATTATTAGTGCCCCCACCCCCCCATTTTTGACTGTGGAATCTTATGTGCCTCCCCTATATATTGTTCCTAGAGTCGTCACTACCTGTAACGTACGGGTTCACGTACACATGTTCTGTGACATCACGCAGAGGTGGATCCATGGCAATGCTAGGGTGAGAGACAGCACAGTGTCAGAGCAGAGCCCGGCGTTTTCTCCCAGAATGGGTTCCAGGCGGCAGCCAGGTAGAGTAAGTACTTTTAAAAATGATTTCTTCTCCCTTCATCAGGCTAAAGCATTTTATTTCACTCAAGGCATTATTAATTTACTTTCAGGGTCAGGGCGGCTCAGCTGTATCATCTAACTTAACCACCTCCGGACCGCCTAACGCAGATCTGCGGTCCGGAGGTGGCAGCCCTGCGCTCAGCGACGCATATATGCGCCATCTCGCGAGACGCGAGATTTCCTGTGAACGCGGGCACACGGGCGCGCGCGCTCACAGGAACGGAAGGTAAGAGAGTGGATCTCCAGCCTGCCAGCGGCGATCGCTCACTGGCAGGCTGGAGATGTGATTTTTTTAACCCCTAACAGGTATATTAGACGCTGTTTCGATAACAGCGTCTAATATACCTGCTACCTGGTCCTCTAGTGGTCCCTTTTGTTTGGATCGACCACCAGAGGACTCAGGCAGCTCACTAAAGTAGCACCAAACACCACTACACTACACTACACCCCCCCTGTCACTTATTAACCCTTTATGAACCACTGATCACCCATATAGACTCCCTGATCACCCCCCTGTCATTGATCACCCCCCTGTCATTGATCACCCCCCTGTAAGGCTCCATTCAGAGGTCCGTATGATTTTTACGGATACATAGATCGGATCCGCAAAACACATGCGGACGTCTGAATGGAGCCTTACAGGTAGGTGATCAATGACAGGCGGGTGATCACGCATATAGACTTCCTGATCACTTCCCTGTCATTGATCACCCCCCTGTCATTGATCACCCCCCTGTAAGGCTCCATTCAGATGTC
Source organism: Bufo gargarizans (assembly GCF_014858855.1). Lineage (NCBI taxonomy): Eukaryota > Metazoa > Chordata > Amphibia > Anura > Bufonidae > Bufo > Bufo gargarizans. The sequence goes on from NC_058083.1 coordinate 255,826,513, forward strand.
CGTATGATTTTTACGGATCCACTGATACATGGATCGGATCCGCAAAACACATGCGGACGTCTGAATGGAGCCTTACAGGGGGGTGATCAATGACTGAGGGGTGATTACCCATATAGACTCCCTGATCACCTCCGTCATTGATCACCCCCCTGTAAGGCTCCATTCAGACGTCCGTATGATTTTTACGGATCCACTGATATATGGATCGGATCCGCAAAACACATGTGGACGTCTGAATGGAGCCTAACAGGGGGGTGATCAATGACAGAGGGGTGATCACCCATATAGACTCCCTGATCACCTCCGTCATTGATCACCCCCCTGTAAGGCTCTATTCAGACGTCCGTATGATTTTTACGGATCCACTGATACATGGATCGGATCCGCAAAACACATGCGGACGTCTGAATGGAGCCTTACAGGGGGTAATCAATGACAGAGGGGTGATCACCCATATAGACTATCTGATCACCTCCGTCATTGATCACCCCCTGTAAGGCTCCATTCAAACGTCCGTATGATTTTTACGGATCCACTGATACATGGATCGGATCCGCAAAACACATGCAGACGTCTGAATGGAGCCTTACAGGGGGGTGATCAATGACAAGGGTGTGATCACGCATATAGACTTCCTGATCACTTCCCTGTCATTGATCACCACCCTGTCATTGATCACCCCCCTGTAAGGCTCCATTCAGACGTCCGTATGATTTTTACGGATCCACTGATACATGGATCGGATCCGCAAAACACATGCGGACGTCTGAATGGAGCCTTACAGGGGGTTGATCAATGACAAGGGGGTGATCACGCATATAGACTTCATGATCACTTCCCTGTCATTGATCACCACCCTGTCATTGATCACCCCCCTTGTCATTGATCACCCCCCTGTAAGGCTCCATTCAGACGTCTGCATGTGTTTTGCGGATCCACTGATACATGGATCGGATCCGCAAAACACATGCGGAGGTCTGAATGGAGCCTTACAGGGGGGGTGATCAATGACAAGGGGGTGATCACGCATATAGACTTCCTGATCACTTCCCTGTCATTGATCACCCCCCTGTCATTGATCACCCCCCTGTAAGGCTCCATTCAGACGTCCGTATGATTTTTACGGATCCACGGATACATGGATCGGATCCGCAAAACACATACGGACGTCTGAATGGAGCCTTACAGGGGGGTGATCAATGACATGGGGGTGATCACCCCATATAGACTCCCTGATCACCCCCCTGTCATTGATCACCCCCTGTAAGGCTCCATTCAGACCATACCCCTCACGGAATCCAAATGCGTACATTTTTTTAGACATTTATATTCCAGACTTCTTCTCACGCTTTAGGGCCCCTAACATGCCAAAGCAGTATAAATAGCCCACATGTGACCCCATTTCGGAAAGAAGACATCCCAAGGTATTCTGTGAGGGGCATATTGAGTCCATGAAAGATTTACATTTTTGTCCCAAGTTAGCGGAAAGGGAGACTTTGTGAGAAAATACAAAAAAAATCTATTTCCGCTAACTTGTGCCCAAAAAAAAATAATTCTAGGAACTCGCCATGCCCCTCACGGAATACCTTGGGGTGTCTTCTTTCCAAAATGGGGTCACATGTTGTGTATTTATACTGCCCTGGCATGTTAGGGGCCCGAAAGCGTGAGAAGTAGTCTGGGATCCAAATGTCTAAAAATGCCCTCCTAAAAGGAATTTGGGCCGCTTTGCGCATCTAGGCTGCAAAAAAGTGTCACACATGTGGAATCGCCGTACTCAGGAGAAGTTGGGGAATGTGTTTTGGGGTGTCATTTTACATATACCCATGCTGGGTGTGATAAATATCTTGGTCAAATGCCAACTTTGTATAAAAAAATTGGAAAAGTTGTCTTTTGCCAAGATATTTCTCTCACCCAGCATGGGTATATGTAAAATGACACCCCAAAACACATTCCCCAACTTCTCCTGAGTACGGCGATACCAGATGTGTGACACTTTATTGCAGCCTAGGTGGGCAAAGGGGCACATATTCCAAAGAGCACCTTTCGGATTTCGCAGGCCATTTTTTACACATTTTGATTGCAAAGTACTTCTCACACATATGGGCCCCTAAATTGCCAGGGCAGTATAACTACGCCACAAGTGACCCCATTTTGGAAAGAAGACACCCCAAGGTATTCCGTGAGGTGCATGGTGAGTTCCTAGAATTTTTATTTTTCGTCGCAAGTTAGTGGAAAATGAGACTTTGTAAGAAAAAAAAAAAAAATCATCATTTTCCGCTAACTTGTGACAAAAAATAAAACATTCTAGGAACTCGCCATGCCCCTCACGGAATACCTTGGGGTGTCTTCTTTCCAAAATGGGGTCACTTGTGGCGTAGTTATACTGCCGTGGCAATTTAGGGGCCCAAATGTGTGAGAAGTACTTTGCAATCAAAATGTGTAAAAAATGGCCTGCGAAATCCGAAAGGTGCACTTTGGAATATGTGCCCCTTTGCCCACCTTGACTGCAAAAAAGTGTGACACATCTGGTATCGCCGTACTCAGGAGAAGTTGGGGAATGTGTTTTGGGGTGTCATTTTACATATACCCATGCTGGGTGAGATAAATATCTTGGTCAAATGCCAACTTTGTATAAATAAATTGGAAAAGTTGTCTTTTGCCAAGATATTTCTCTCACCCAGCATGGGTATATGTAAAATGACACCCCAAAACACATTCCCCAACTTCTCCTGAGTACGGCGATACCAGATGTGTGACACTTTATTGCAGCCTAGGTGGGCAAAGGTGCACACATTCTAAAGAGCACCTTTCGGATTTCGCAGGCCATTTTTTACACATTTTGATTGCAAAGTACTTCTCACACATATGGGCCCCTAAATTGCCAGGGCAGTATAACTACGCCACAAGTGACCCCATTTTGGAAATAAGACACCCCAAGGTATTCCGTGAGGGGCATGGCGAGTTCCTAGAATTTTATTTTTTGTCGCAAGTTAGTGGAATATGAGACTTTGTAAGAAAAATAAATAAATAAATAAATAAATAAAAATCATCATTTTCCGCTAACGTGTGACAAAAAATAAAAAGTTCAATGAACTCACTATGCCCATCAGCGAATACCTTAGGGTGTCTACTTTCCGAAATGGGGTCATTTGTGGGGTTTTTCTACTGTCTGGGCATTGTAGAACCACAGGAAACATGACAGGTGCTCAGAAAGTCAGAGCTGATTCAAAAAGCGGAAATTCACATTTTTGTACCATAGTTTGTAAACGCTACAAATTTATATATGGATGTCGTTTTTTTTTGCAAAAAAATTGTTAAATTTCGATTAATAACAAAAAAAGTTAAAATGTCAGCAGCAATAAAATACCACCAAATGAAAGCTCTATTAGTGAGAAGAAAAGGAGGTAAAATTCATTTGGGTGGTAAGTTGCATGACCGAGCAATAAACGGTGAAAGTAGTGTAGTGCAGAAGTGTAAAAAGTGGCCTGGTCATTAAGGGGATTTTAGCTAGCGGGGTTAAAGTGGTTAAAGGGTCAAATGTCTACTGCCTACTACTGATTAATAGTTAGTTTAGATTCAAATACAGATTTTTCTGACTGTTTCAAACTTGGAATATATACAGAGTCTGTTATCCTGAAAAGAGCAATTGTGAGATACAGAATTCCAAAATATGGATCGGTTTGTTATCAAGAAACCAAAAAAAGCCAATACCTCAGACTCGGTGACTGTGCCTGAGTATATTCTTGATAAAAGTGCAGAAGAAGATATTTCTGTTGGTTCCAATCAGTGCAGTGTACACTCAGAAAATGTACCAATTGTATTACGAGCGTCAAGTCTTGATGAAGCTGAGGATGTTATTTTTTTAAGTTCAGAACAGAGCACTTCATATTCAAAGCCATCAGACATACAAACTGATGAACTAGAACCAATGTGTAGTTTCAGTGAGTGCCAAGCAGCAGGTCAGGATCAAACAGAAGACATTACATATGTTAGTTCAGGTCTTTGTTCAACAAAGCAATCAAACATAGCAGCTGATGATCCAGTCTGTAGTATTCGCCAAAACATATTTGAACGCCAGAATCGAGTAGCTAGAGGCCCTTATCAGCCAAAACTGAGCATGTTTTCGAGAACTAAAATAGGGAATAAAAAAATAAATTTTCAGAGTAATTGGTATGGAAAATACAAGTGGCTTGAATACAGTCCAGCAAAAGATGCAGCACGTTGCTTTTCTTCTAATGATGCAACACAAAAAGGTCATACTGATCCAACCTTTATTGAAAAGGGATTCGGAAACTGGCACAGGGCTAATGAATGTTTTAAAACTCACCAACAATCAAAATCTCATATGCTGAGCACTTCTGCATGGTCAAGTTTTAGTGAAGGAAAACCTATTGATGTGTTACTAGATGAGAGCAAGAAAGTTTATCTACCAAAAAAAGAAGAAAGGTGCAAGAACAAAAATCTAATGCAGCGACTGATTGACATTGTTCGGTGGCACTGGCAGACCATTTTGAGGTCACAATGAAAAAAACAGATAGTTACAAGAGAGGTTTATTTCTAAATATTGTCAATCTACTAAAAAAATATGATCCTGTCATGCAAAGACATTTGCAAGAATCTCTTCGAAATGCTACATATCTAAGTAACCGCATCCAGAATGATTTAATTATGGCCTTACATAATATTGTGCAACAAAAAATTGTGTCAGCAATAAATGGAAAAATGATCCCAATAATTGCAGATGATACGGCTGACTGTGGACACAATGAACAGATATCTGTTGTAGTACGATATTTTAATTATGAACAGCACGGTCCAGTTTAGCATTTTGTTTCAATTCAAAGGCTCTTAAAAGTTGATGCTCAGTCAATTTTTAACCAAATAAATAATGTTCTTGAAATTATTAACCTCTTTAGGACACATGACGTACCGGTACGTCATGTGTTGTTCCGATCACTGCCGCCCGGCCGGGGGTGATCGGAACAAGGTGCCTGCTCAAATCATTGAGCAGGCACCTCGACTAAATTCGTGGGGGGGTCCCGTGACCCCCCCATGTCAGCGATCGCAACAAACCGCAGGTCAATTCAGCCTGCGCTTTGCTGCTCTTTCTACAGTTTCTGATCCCCGCGGTCCCTGATCGTGGGGATCAGAAACTTTAATATGCCTAAAATATATATGTTTCACCCCCCCTGCACCCCTGAATGATTTTATGGCGGCGGGAGGTGAGGGGGGGGGGTTGAAGGCGGTGCGGGAGGCCTTCCCTTGAATAATCGTTGGTGGCCAGTGGGTATACCAGGGTTTCAGCACATTGCTGACACCCTGGTATAAACGGCTGACATCTGTGATGCAATGTCAGCCGTTTAAACCTTTCCATACCAGGGTCTGTACGGACCGCGGTATGGAAGAGCAGAGGTTAACAGTCGGGAGCTCCCTCCCTCTCCCATCGGGGGGCTGCTGTGCCTTTGCAACCCCCGGATAGGATGGGGTGACAGAAGGAGGTAGCCCCCTTCCTTACCCTACCCCGTCTGCGCAGTTGTGGCCACAACTGAGCAGGCGGGGAAGGTTCCCATGGCAACAGGACGCCTTCTCAGGCATCCTGCTGTCCATGGTGCTGAACAGATCTGTGCTAAAGGCATAGATCTGTTCAGACAAAGTGTAAGTAAAATACAGTACAAAACACTATATAGTGTACTGTACTGTATTATACAGACATCAGACCCACTGGATCTTCAAGAACCAAGTGGGTCTGGGTCAAAAAAAGTGAAAAAAAGTAAAAATCAAAAAACACATTTATCACTTATTAAAAATAAAAAGTAAAAAATGCCCTACACATGTTTGGTATCGCCGTGTCCATAACGACCTGATCTATAAAACGGTCATGTTACTTTACCCGAATGGTGAATGCCATAAAAATAAAAAATAAAAAACTATGATGAAATTGAAATTTTGAGCACCTTAGTTCCCAAAAAAGGTAATAAAAGTGATCAAAAAAGTATGCCAAAATTGTAACAATCAAACTATCATCTCATCCCGCAAAAATCATACCCTACCCAAGATAATCGCTCAAAAAATATGTCTCTTAGACTATGGAAACACTAAAACATGATATTTTTTTGTTTCAAAAATGAAATCATTTAGTAAAACTTACATAAATAAAAAAAAGTATACATATTAGGTATCACCGCGTCCGTATCGACCGGCTCTATGAAAATATCACATGACCTAAGCCCTCAAAAGACCACCGTAAAAAAATAAAAATAAAAACCGTGCAAAAAAGCCATTTTTTGTCATCTTACGTCACAAAAAAGTGTAATAGCAAGCAATAAAAAAGGCATATGCACCCCAAAATAGTGCCAATCAAACCATCATCTCATCCCGCAAAAAATTAGACCCTACTTAAGATAATCGCCCAAAAACTGAAAAAAAATATGGCTCTTAGACTATGGAGACACTAAAACATTTTTTTTGTTTTAAAAATGAAATCATTGTGTAAAACTTACATAAATAAAAAAAGTATACATATTAGGTATCGCCATATCCGTGAAAACCTGCTTTATAAAATTACCACATGATCTAACCTGTCAGATGAATGTTGTAAATAACAAAAAAAACTGTGCCAAAAAAGCTATTTCTTGTTACCTTGCAGCACAAAAAGTGTAATATAGAGCAACCAAAATCATATGTACCCTAAACTAGTACCAACAAAACTGCCACCCTATCCCGTGGTTTCTAAAATGGGGTCACTTTTTTGGAGTTTCTACTCTAGGGGTGCATCAGGGGGGCTTCAAATGGGACATGGTATCAAAAAAAACAGTCCAGCAAAATCTGCCTTCCAAAAACCATATGACATTCCTTTCCTTCTGCGCCCTGCCGTGTGCCCGTACAGAAGTTTACGACCACATATGGGATGTTTCTGTAAACTACAGAATCAGGGCCATAAATGATTTTTGTTTGGCTTTTAACCCTTGCTTTGTAACTGGAAAAAAAAATTGTAAAATGGAAAATCTGCCCAAAAAGTGAAATTTTGAAATTATATCTCTATTTGCCATTAAATCTTGTGCAACACCTAAAGGGTTAAAAAAGTTTTTAAAATCAGTTTTGAATACCTTGAGGGGTGTAGTTTCTTATATGGAGTCACTTTTATGGAGTTTCTACTCTAGGGGTGCATCAGGGGGGCTTTAAATGGGACATGGTGCCAAAAAAAACTGTCTAGCAAAATCTGCCTTTCCAAAACTGTATGGCATTCCTTTCCTTCTGTGTCCTACCGTGTGCCCGTACAGTGGTTTACGACCACATATGGGGCGTTTATGTAAACTACAGAATCAGGGCCATAAATAATGAGTTTTGTTTGGCTGTTAACCCTTGCTTTGTAAGTGGAAAAAAAATAGTAAAATGGAAAATTTGGCCAAAAAATGAAATTCTGAAATGTCATCTCTATTTGCCAATAACTCTTGTGGAACACCTAAAGGGTTAACCACATTTGTAAAATCAGTTTTGAATACCTTGAGGGGTGTAGTTTTTTAGATGGAGTCACTTTTATGGAGTTTTTACTCTAGGGGTGCATCAGGGGGGCTTCAAATGGGACATGGTGTCCAAAAAAACCTGTCTAGCAAAATCTGCCTTTCCAAAACCGTATGGCATTCCTTTCCTTCTGCGCCCTGCCATGTGCCCGTACAGTGGTTTATGACCACATATAGGGTGTTTCTGTAAACTACAGAATCAGAGCCATAAAAATTGAGTCTTGTTTGGCTGTTAACCCTTGCTTTGTAACTGGAAAAAAAATGATTAAAATAGAAAATATGCCAAAAAAGTGAAATTTTTAAATTGTATCTGTATTTTCCATTAATTCTTCTGGAACACCTAAAGGGCTAACAAAGTTTGTAAAATCAGTTTTGAATACCTTGAGGGGTGTAGTTTCTAGAATGGTGTCATTTTTGGGTGGTTTCTATTATATAAGCCTCACAAAGCGACTTCAGACCTGAACTGGTCCCTAAAAATTGGGTTTTTGAAAAGTTCAGAACAATTTCAAGATTTGCTTCCAAACTTCTAAGCCTTGTAACATCCCCAAAATATAAAATATCATTCCCAAAATGATGCAGACATGAAGTTTTACCAGTGTCATGAAGTACAATATGTGCCGAAAAAACAATCTCAGAATGGCCTGGATAAGTTAAAGCGTTTTAAAGTTATCACCACTTAAATTGACACTGTTCAGATTTGCAAAAAATGGCCTGGTCCTTAAGGTGAAAATGAGCCGGGTCCTTAAGGTGTTAATGAGAGCACTCAACTTGTTTACATTGCTAAATGCTTATTTAATAAACAAAAGTTTTAATACGGTTTTTAAATGTTTGTTTAGATTGATAATTATATGAGTTTGGGTCTGTATGTATGTATGTATGCAGAGTGTATTTGTGTATATATATGTGTGTATGTGTATATAGTATATATGTACATACATACACACACGCACGCGGAGTGTGTTTGTGCTTTAGGGTGCACACACTAATGCAATTGGCTGCGGACGCCTATGTGTGGCACACAGTTCGATCCTGTTAGCACACAGTTCGGTCCTGTTCCAGTGATGCCAAATTTGCAGTGACCAGGAACGGGGTAGACAAATAGTTTATAATCTTGTTTGTGACGCCATTTTCAGCAGACGCAGGGTACTATCAGAGGGTCCTTTCAAGGTGTTATAACTCACTCCCCATGTTAGGAATGCCAGGGTGGTGTGATTGCCTATAATGTCTCTGTATGGTGATGATAATGGTGTCAACGGTGTCTCCTACCTTGGTACGGCTGGACTCCTGGCTCACTATAGATTTAATGTGATAGTAGGAGTAGGGGTTTTGCAGCAGAAATTGATATCCAGACCTTTAGGTGAAGTTCAAACTTGTCTTTACTTAAGATAACATTCATCCAAGCAATGTACAGCTTTAGTCTTAGGTCCCAGCAAGTTTGGCAATGGTTGGCAGGAATGAATCTTCTGCGCTATCAATCTGGAGCTTGCAGGAATGAACGTCTGCTTAGTAGCTCTAAAACTGTGGCAGGAATTTAGCTTCTGCACTTCTTTATATCTTATGCTTTATGGGGACAAACTAGCTGAGGAGGAATATGGCTTCTCCTGGGTCTCTGGGCTTTACTCACAGATATATTCTCAGTGAATGCTGTCGTCCTGGAACTCTGGAGATTGTCTGCTGTCTTGTCATCCAGCTGAGGCTGCAGGGCTCAGTGTGGGTATTTGATCAATGTCTCAGCTGAGACAAGATCCTGGCTTTGTTTCCTATACCGGGGAGCTCCTAACACATACACCCTACCCCTAGCAGGGGGTGGGCTACACTGCTTACTAACTTCCTTCTCCACCCAGGGTGTAGGCTGTGGGAATAGTCCACACCTCTACAGAGGGGGAGCTAAGCTGGAATGAACCATTCCAGCCTACAAATACTAAAATGTAACTAATATCTTACCAACACATTGCTGACACCTGCTGGTGAACATGGAAAACTACAACAATAATTGTATTTAACATGGTTTATGCATATTTGTGAATTACATCATGTAAAATCATATCCGATGACAAGGTAAAGGCTCTTAGGATATAGTAGGGGGATAGAGGAGTGTAGTAACACAACTCTGCTGTGTTACACATATATTTAAGTATATTTAAGTATCTCCCACCGTAAAAGTCACCATCTTTTTTGTCATTTGGAATATCTGTAAGTAGTTTTGCTGGTTTTTATAGATGTGGAACATGTAGTGCGTGTAAAAAAAATTAACTTTGCTAGACATATAACAGTAGCTAAATATACTTCCAGTTATTTTTAGTTTAATATCAAAGAACTAATTACATGGGCAGATAAGTGGCAGATTAGGTTTAACACTGACAAATGTAAAGTTATGCACATAGGAAGGAATAATGCAAGTCACCCGTACATACTAAATTGTAAAACACTCGGTAACCCTTACATAGAAAAGGATCTAGGAATTTTAATAAACAGCAAACTAAGCTGCAAAAACCAGTGTCAGGCAGCTGCTGCCAAGGCCAATAAGATAATGGGTTGCATCAAAAGGGGCATAGATGCCTGTGATGAGAACATAGTCCTACCACTTTACAAATCATTAGTCAGACCACACATGGGAGTACTGTGTACAGTTCTGGGCTCCTGTGAACAAGGCAGACATAGAAGAGCTGGAGAGGGTCTAGAGGAGGACAACTAAAGTAATAACTGGAATGGGGCAACTACAGTACCCTGAAAGATTATCAAAATTAGGGTTATTCACTTTAGAAAAAAGATGACTGAGGGGAGATCTAATTACTATGTATAAATATATCAGGGGTCAGTACAGAGAGACTATGGAACTCTCTGCCTGAGGAGGTGGTGATGGTGAGTACAATAAAGGAATTCAAAAGGGGCCTGGATGTATTTCTGGAGTGTAATAATATTACAGGCTGTAGCTACTAGAGAGGGGTCGTTGATCCAGGGAGTTATTCTGATTGCCTGATTGGAGTCGGGAAGGATTTTTTTATTCCCCTAAAGTGAGGAAAATTGGCTTCTACCTCACAGTTTTTTTTTTGCCTTCTTCTGGATCAACTTGCAGGATGACAGGCCGAACTGGATGGAAAAATTTCTTTTTTCGGCCTTATGCACTATGTTACTATGTTACCATGTAACAGTATGGGGATCATGTATCTTCTTCTGTGCCCTTGTGGCAAACAGTGCTTCTAGAACCCTAAATTATGCAAGCGGTCATCAGCATGCAGAAGGCATGGGTTGAGGTGAATGAAGAGCTGTGCCAGCTGTACTCACCCTCCCTGGTCTTCTTCCAGGCCCCACTCTGCAGCGTGAGTCAGAAGAACTCTTCATAATATTGAAACTGCGCTGCTCTCCAATAATTCCACTTAGACCAATTCAGCATGTGCTTACATTCATCAATATGCCAATTGCTGTTTTCTTGCCACACATCTATTCACCTCTCCTATATTGGTCAAGAACAGATAGGCAAAGATAGTGAAGCACCGCAATGTTTTCATCCCAAACCAGCTTTTATTATACAGGCATATCAGGCATACAGGCATATCAAACAATTTGACCGGTTTCCCATCCATCAACCGACCCGGGTTTCACCTTCGCTTCGTCATGCACCCCTGACGAATCGAAGGTGAAAACCGGGTCGGGTAATAGACGGGAAATAAGTAATTAGTGTATTGATGAATGTCGGCACATGTTGAAGTGGTCTGAGTGGAGTTATTGGAGAGCAGCGTGGTTTCAGTATTGTGAAGAGTGGAACTAGGTGTGAACAGGACCCACCACACCTGTTATTTGTAGTGCTCAAAGTAGGATTGACAATTTGGAATTTACTTTTTGCTTTTATATTTGTGAGTCAGAAGAAAACCAGGGATCTGTGAGTCCTGGATCTGCAGAGTGGCAGTGCCATCCAGAGTGTAAATGTCTGAACTAAGGTGTGATGGGGTTCTGATGTGAGGCTGATAGGGGTCTGATCTGAGGCTGATGAAGTTCTGATCTGAGGCTGATAGGGGTCTTATCTGAGACTGATGAAGACTGGGGGGTTGATGTGGGTCTGATCTGAGGCTGATAGAGGTTGGGGGTTTGATCTGAGGATAATGAGGCTTGGGGGTCTGATGAAGGTCTGATCTGAGGTCTGATGGAGCTTGGGGGTCTGATCTGAGGTCTGATGAGGAATAGGGGTCTGACTTAGGGGTCTGGTGAGGATTGGGAGTCTGATCTGAGGTCTCATGAAAACATTTTTTTTTCTTATTTTCCTCCTCTAAATCCTAAGTGTGTCTTATAGTTCAAATAACACGGTATATACCTTGAGGTGGAGCCTTGTCAGTACCTTTTTAAACTGCATGATCTCAGTATATGCTACTGGGAAGGGGGCAGGGGCCCTTTTCTTCAATGTCTTTGTTTTAACCCCTAATTAACCCCTGATAGCCTGAATGTGACTCTTAGATGTTGCGATCAGCTTTGAACGTGAACGCGGCATCTGAGGGGTTAAATGATGGTAATAGGGGGAGGCGACACGATTGCCATTCCCTGTCCATACAATGAAAAGCAATTCATTACAAAGTAATTCAGAACAAATTGAATTTCTTGAAATTCTTGTTGAAGCAGCCAAATTGAATTTTTTAAAGTTTCGCAACACCATTGAAATGCATTACATGAAATGTCGCTGTGTAGCCGTACTCTTTATAGTACATTTTAAGATTTCATAGCTTGGGGTCAAAGTATATATTTTTTCTTTCTTGGTTCAAGACAGCATTATTTTTTTGGCATTTCAAAAACAAGTTGCCAGGCAATCAAAAAACTAACTGGTTCCTTATATGCACCAGCTTGATAGAATGTACCATGGCAGTGGTAATTGTAGCAAGGTAACAGGTAATAAAGGTTATGAATCTGAGCAGTAATGAGCCTATGAAAAGCTAATCTAAAAAAGAATTAAATGCAATCAACTAAAATGATTGTAATTGACAGGGAAATGTGGCATATTTTATTTGATTAGATATTACTAATCATTGATATAACAACTGTTTCACAGTCTGACATCTTATAATTGATAATTGCATTGAAAACTGTATACTAATCAGGACTCTCAGTAGATGCTTAAGCATTTGCTCAAAAATAAGTGTCACAGTTGAGAGTTAATCTGAATATTCTTTGCTTATCGAAAATATTGGGTCATCAATAGCAAGCATACATGGATGCAGAAAAGAAAAATGTTTGGAATATTTCAGAGTTTTCAGTAACTCTAAATGTATCCCACGGTATTAATAGTTAATGGTACAGTGAGTGTAAATTGCATGGACAAAATAGTTTAGGTACTGAGATTCCAAGCGCTGGAAATGTAACACCACTGTAAAAGAGATGACATTGTAGGTATGTAGAGGTGCATGCTAAAGGCACATATGCTAGATGCTTGACTAATTGGGTACTAAGCTCATGTCTAGGTATTACAGCATACATCTTGATAAACCTACAAATGTCTTTCTTCTCTTAATACTATATAGCAATGCATTTAATCAATATATAGTGTTGAACACTGCATTCAAATTCAGTGATGTTGAAGAAGTTCACTGTGGGTGTGGGTCAATGATCTTCCCAAAGAAGAATGACAGCTGTTGACTTTGGGCTGAGGGCACTTAGGCATGTCATGTTAAGCAACTTCTGATTTTTTTTTTCCATGGGCATATGATACTTTACACTTACTTTATACTTAGCATAAGTGATAGCAGTCACAAAAACACACGCTTTTATCATTAGTGCTATATCCAAAAAGGAAATATCATCCAATATTGTTTGTCTTATTTCTGACATACAATCTTGTGAACTAGCGTTGTATTCCTAGGGCAAATATGGACAAGAGACATCCGAAAACAGCATGTACTGGCGGCCCCTTGCAACCCAATGGTTGATTTGTCAAAAGCAAGGGAATTATTACTTAATACTTAATACATAATACTTCATCAAATGAAATGGTCTAAAATAATGCGCTGATTAATATCATCATATATCTTTATAATGGCAAGCACTCATTTATATTTTATAGAATTCCAAACTCCATGTCTGTCATCAGAATTAGTGATGAGCAAAGTATTGAAAAATTAGATTTGGCTGCTTCGCCGAATAAAAAATAAAAAATCTGCTTTGTGACAAATTACTTCATCACGAAGTGCACAAGTAGTGGGTGCAATGACAGGGAGTGGTGATTGCTCCGCTCCCCATTATTGTACCTGTCAGATGCTGCGTTTGTAAATGTTTCAGGGTGTAAAACCCCTCTTTCATCTGATAATATAAGTTATCTAGAATGACTAGTGAAGACAAACTTAAAATACATACATAAAGTGGGGAGGGGGGAAGGAGGGAATGGCTTAAAGATTGACATCTTAATTCAATGCCTGTTCATTGTCCTTGGGAGGCAGAATAGGTATTGTTATTAAGTATGTACTGGAAATGAAACGTCTATAAATTACATGTATTATTGTTTGGAAAGCATTGGCTCTATTTTTTTTTTATCGTAAGAGATTTTATCGTAAGAGATTGCCATATTGTGAAAACTGCAAATGTATTGTATTGGTTATTATGTGTTTCCCACTGCATGTGCGACCATTATGCCCAGGCAATTGGAAACACAAATATGACTCCCCAGATTTCTGACAGATTTACAGTTTTTATTCAAAATACATTTTAAATTAAAAATTGTAATAAGAAGTCACCTTCTGCCTTACCCACTTTAGCCAACTTCTATGTTGGAAAAAGTGTAACAGGTGCTTCATAAATATGGAGCTCATTCTGAACACTATAATGCTCAATGCAGTTACACAACATTGATAAAACCCATTATAGCTAAAATTGCGGCTCTCTCTTAAATTATATATTACAAAAATGGATGCCTGAGGACGCCAATAGGGTAAGCTTACTGCATAAGAATGTATATAATTATCATTGACTGCAACGAAAGTTATACGATCTTTTTCCACTGAGCTTCCCCTTTATGTCTGGGACAGGAAGAAGCAGTATAGCACTGGGCCCCTACAACGGGACCGATAGCAGTTGCATGATCTGCCTCCATGGAAGGTACGCCACTTACTTTTAGCCAACTTTTTACGCAAGATATATCTTATTCATTTTACCACGGTTTCCACTCGTATTCAGACATATTCTGTCATGTTGAAATATATTATGCAGCAAATGAGGAAACATTAACTGTACAAACTAGTATCAAGCAGCTGCTGCCAAGGCCGACAAGATTATGAAATGCATCAAAATGGGGAATAAATGCACGTGATGAGAACATAGTTTTACCACTTTAAATTAGACCACAAATGTACAGTACTGGGTAAGAAAGAAAGACATAGCAGAGCTTGAAAGGGTCCAAAGGTAGGCAACTAAAGTAATAGCTGGGATGGATGGACTACAGTACCCTAAAGGATGATCAAAATTAGGGTTATTCACTTTAGAAACAAGACGATTTTTTGAAATACTCAGGACTGTGACCTTGACGACGAGACATCCTCTATGTCTAGAGGAAAGAAGGTTTGTACACAAAAGAGGATTCTTTACGGTAAGAGCAGTGAGACTATGGAAATCTCTGCCTGAGGAGGTGGTGATAGTGAGTTCACTAAAAGAGCTTGAGAGGGGCCTGGATGTATTTCTGGAGTGAAATAATATTACAAATTATAGTTGATAGATTTCTAGAGATTTTGGATCAATAGATTTCTGGAGATTCTGGATCAACTTTTCAGGATAAGAGGCTGAACTGGATGGATTAACGTCTTTTTTCAGCCTATTACTACAGGGAGTGCAGAATTATTAGGCAAATGAGTATTTTGACCACATCATCCTCTTTATGCATGTTGTCTTACTCCAAGCTGTATAGGCTCGAAAGCCTACTACCAATTAAGCATATTAGGTGATGTGCATATCTGTAATGAGAAGGGGTGTGGTCTAATGACATCAACACCCTATATCAGGTGTGCATAATTATTAGGCAACTTCCTTTCCTTTGGCAAAATGGGTCAAAAGAAGGACTTGACAGGCTCAGAAAAGTCTAAAATAGTGAGATATCTTGCAGAGGGATGCAGCACTCTTAAAATTGCAAAGCTTCTGAAGCGTGATCATCGAACAATCAAGCGTTTCATTCAAAATAGTCAACAGGGTCGCAAGAAGCGTGTGGAAAAACCAAGGCGCAAAATAACTGCCCATGAACTGAGAAAAGTCAAGCGTGCAGCTGCCAAGATGCCACTTGCCACCAGTTTGGCCATATTTCAGAGCTGCAACATCACTGGAGTGCCCAAAAGCACAAGGTGTGCAATACTCAGAGACATGGCCAAGGTAAGAAAGGCTGAAAGACGACCACCACTGAACAAGACACACAAGCTGAAACGTCAAGACTGGGCCAATAAATATCTCAAGACTGATTTTTCTAAGGTTTTATGGACTGATGAAATGAGAGTGAGTCTTGATGGGCCAGATGGATGGGCCCGTGGCTGGATTGGTAAAGGGCAGAGAGCTCCAGTCCAACTCAGACGCCAGCAAGGTGGAGGTGGAGTACTGGTATCATCAAAGATGAGCTTGTGGGGCCTTTTCGGATTGAGGATGGAGTCAAGCTCAACTCCCAGTCCTACTGCCAGTTTCTGGAAGACACCTTCTTCAAGCAGTGGTACAGGAAGAAGTCTGCATCCTTCAAGAAAAACATGATTTTCATGCAGGACAATGCTCCATCACACGCGTCCAAGTACTCCACAGCGTGGCTGTCAAGAAAGGGTATAAAAGAAGAAAATCTAATGACATGGCCTCCTTGTTCACCTGATCTGAACCCCATTGAGAACCTGTGGTCCATCATCAAATGTGAGATTTACAAGGAGGGAAAACAGTACACCTCTCTGAACAGTGTCTGGGAGGCTGTGGTTGCTGCTGCACGCAATGTTGATGGTGAACAGATCAAAACACTGACAGAATCCATGGATAGCAGGCTTTTTAGTGTCCTTGCAAAGAAAGGTGGCTATATTGGTCACTGATTTGTTTTTGTTTTGTTTTTGAATGTCAGAAATGTATATTTGTGAATGTTGAGATGTTATATTGGTTTCACTGGTAAAAATAAATAATTGAAATGGGTATATATTTGTTTTTTGTTAAGTTGCCTAATAATTATGCACAGTAATAGTCACCTGCACACACAGATATCCCCCTAAAATAGCTAAAACTAAAAACAAACTAATAACTACTTCCAAAAATATTCAGCTTTGATATTAATGAGTTGTTTGGGTTCATTGAGAACATGGTTGTTGTTCAATAATAAAATTAATCCTCAAAAACACAACTTGCCTAATAATTCTGCACTCCCTGTATGTTACATTAGCAGTTTATTTAAGGGAAAGATGACAACAGGAAACCAAATAAATTTGAAATATAGAATAAGTTAGTATTAGCCGAGTAAACCATGTAAGTTTAACCTTTTCATTTATTAGTAAATTCTTAGAGGGAGTTTTGTCCTTTTTCAGGAATCCCCCTTTCAAGTTGAGCATTATTATTATTATTATAAAGCAAATGCGGAATTAGTGTTTTATTTTTTTAAAAAGACCAAATTAAATAAAAAAAATATAGAATTAGCTGCTGATAGCATTTAAGTGTAAGGTTGGTTAATTTACATTTTGTGAATTTCGGGCCCTATTTTCCTTGCAACTGCTTTAGGACTCCTTTACACACATGCCCTCACCTGCTGATGTGCACAGTTGCACTATGGCCATACAAATAAAGCCATCATACATTAGCTGCAGCTTTTGTGATGTCATTATTCCTAGATACTGAGGGGCATCTTTGTGACATGCCCAGTGTTCAGATTTTCATAGGGGCTACTATACTGAAGCTGCCACTTTGGCAATTTCCGGTTGGACAGACCAATGGATTTGCGTTGTGGTGAATGGATTGGTTTTCAACAGCAGAAGCCAGCAAGAGGGCACCCTAGCCTCCATGCATGACTGCTTGCAGATTTACCATAGAACTTAGTTGGATCCTGCTTTTAGATACATGGACCAGGTAGGATGGGTTCTGCAGTTCTCGGGAAATGTGGTACCAGCACATTAAATATATTAGGCAGACAGGCTCAATCTTTGTCTCCCTGGCAGATATATTCATGGAGAGGGTATGAGGGGAGGGGGGGGGGGGGGACTTTCCTAAACTGGAGACAACTTGCAATACAGGGCACAAAAGCAACCTTCAGTAAGGGAGGAAGGGGGTGCATTGGTCAAAACTCCAAGTCCAGAGGGCCATACCCTTTTTAATTGGATGTACATTTTCTTGATGAAATATGCTGTGGTAGTTTTCCAATCTGCACAAAAGTGAAATTTTGGACCATGTCCCTCCACCTATCCACATACATCCTTGGCCAACACACAGACACAAACACACATGGGCACTGACCTACTGATGTTCACGGTTGTACGTCTGGTTGACAAATGAAGCTGTCATGGCTGCTGCCAGGGAAGCTAGCAGCTGGGACACTTTGTGATGCCAACATCCCTGGATACTGAGCGGCCCCATTGTGATATGCACAGTGTTCTGTCACTGTGGACTGCCATTCTGACGTTATAGAGGCTGCCACTTTGATTAGCAGTTGAAGAGATATACCTATCAAATGAATCAGCATTGTGGTGAATGGGTTAGATTGCAGCAGCGGAAGTCAGCAAAGAGGCATCCTAGCTTCAACGCATGATCACTTGACACTGCACCAAATTAGTGAGCTGGTTCTTGCTTTTGGGACCTGGAAAAGATAGGCCTGAATAGTGTGATTTTTCCACAAATATGTAACTTTTCCAAGCCTTTTTGAAACACTGGATGACATAGTGGTAAAACTGAAACCATTTCACATTCTGCTACATCTCTTGTATACAATGACAGCAAATATGTTTGTCTTACCTACTATATGGACCCATGACATGGCATAACATAGAAGAAGTCCTTTATGGCTTTTGGAGGCCTTTTACTTCAGAGATCATTTTAGGGCATCCTGCTATTTTTACTGAGGTAATAAAGTGCCAAAAAACTAACAAAATTAACCTCACAAAAATAGACACCCAAATTCTTCTTCTACCGGTTTATTGAGTGTGTAAAACCGCCTTCTTATGTAGAATAGCATTTCCTCACACATGTTATTTGATAGACGCTGGTAGAGGTAACGTTGTGTCACATTCAGCTGCTTCTATTGTGTATGGGGATGGCTGATATGTGTTGTGGATAATCTGCAGCTCCTAAACCAGTTATGGCGAACCTTTTAGCAACCCAAAATACACTTATTTATCTCAAAGTGCCAACATGGCAATTTAACCTGAATACTGAAAAATACCGGCCATGTTAAGCTGTGGGGGCATGGCTTAACACAGGCCCCAGTAAAATAAATGCCCCCATTGGACCCCACTAGTAAAATGTCCCATTAGTGGCCCCTAGTATTAATAATGCCCCATTAGTGGCCCTAAGTATGAATAATGCCCCCATTAGTAGCCCCAAGTATTAATAATGCCCTATTAGTGTCCCCCAGTATTAATTATGCCCAATTAATGGCCCCCAGTATTAATAATGCCCCATTAGTGGGCCCCAGTATTAGAAATGCCGCATTAGTGACCCCCAGTATTAATAAGGCCCCCATTAGTGGCCCCCAGTATTAATAAGGCCCGCCTTAATGGCCCTCAGTATTAATAATGCCCCAGTAAAATTTAATGCCCTCATTAGTGCCCCCAGTATTATTTTTCCTCCATTGGTGTCTCCCAGTATTAATAATGACCCAATTAGAGGCCACAGTATTATTAATGCCCCCTTCCTCACTTTACTGTGCAAAAAATAAAAAATAAATCATACTCACCTCATCTATTGGACCATGAACACTCGTTGCTCACTGGATGCGCAGGACAAGACCTGCGCTCCAGCGTGATGACCATTCACAGGTCCTGCTGCTTCCAGTCAATGCTGCAAAACGTCATGACGCTGGAGCGCAGGTCCTGTTCTGCAAATCCAGTGAGCAGCAAGGGTTCCATGCTCAAATGGCCGTCCCACACAAAGCTGGGTGCCACAGAGAAGGCTCTGAGTGCCCCCTCTGCCACACACGCCATAGGTTCACCACCACTGCAGTAGGGTAATCAATTTGATGAGTAGAAGTTTCCTAAAACTTACTCTATTTTAGCAGAGTCTTCATGAAATTAGAATTTGAAGATGATTGCTAGGGGTTTTATGATTATTTTTAAATGAGCGCAAAGAAATGAAGAAAGAAAAATCTTTGTGGAAAATACAAAAGTAAAGTAAAATAGCACTGCAACTTTACAGTTTAACCCAGGGGTGTAGATAGAAATCTTGGGGCCTCATAGCAAAACTGAAAACCCTGTTGCATGCCCCAAGAAAAGGGATTATTGAGTAATAAGAATGTTATAGGTAATTTTTATTTATATTATGTTTTTTATGTCCGCATGCAGCATGTAAAGAGTTAAAAAACGAACAAAACAAAAAAACTGTGGTGGGCCTTTATGGGGGCATTATTTAAACCATGGGGGAAATTATTTATGATTTGGCCCTACATTAGGGGCATTGCTAAAGCTGGGGACATTCAAAAAAATAATTCCTACACTATGGGGGCATTATTTAAGATGGGGGACTACATTGGGGGCATTATTAAAGCTGGGGGTGGTAAAATAAAATCATACACATTTGGGGACATTATTTTACCAGGAGGCCTACATGGGGGACATTATTAAAGCTGGGGAAAGAAAAGAAAATTCCTACACTACGGGGGACATTATTTTAGCTGGGGGTCTACATGGGGGTATTATTAAAACTGGGGGCACTACAAAAAAATTATTTACACCTTGGAAGACATTATTTTAGCTGGGGCCAAAATAGGGGGCATTATTAAAGCTGGGGGCAGTAAAAAAAATCTTACACTATGGGGAAAATATTTTTTCTTAGGCCTACATCGGGGCATTATTAAAGCTGGGGGAAGCAACAAAAAAAAATTCTACACTATGGGGGACATTATTTTAGCTGGGGGCCTACCATCCTGTGGGTGTTCTCAGAAGGGTGGGTCTAGAAATAACTGCCAATCAAATTCATCAATTTTTCATGTCCATTTTCAACAGAGATTAAAAACGGACACACACCCAGAAAATGGATGCACACACTGATGCAAAATGGCCATAAAAAACTGACAGTGTGTCTTTTTTTAACAGACTTTTTTTTTTTTTACTGTTGTGTACATGTAGCCTAAGGACACAGTGTCAGTTTTTCCTGGCTATTTTGCATCAATGCGTGCATCCATTTTCTGGCCGTGTGTCCATTTTTTATGTCCGTTTTGCATCCATTTTGTTTTAGTTAAACATGTCAGTTAAAAACAGACATGAAAAATTGATGAATTTGATTAGTTATGTCTACTCCCACTCTTCTGAGAACACCCACTGTATGGTAGGCCCCCAGCTAAAATAATGTCCCCCATAGTGTAGGAATTTGTTGTGGTTTTTTTTGCTGCCCCCAGCTTTAATAATGCCACCATGTAGGCCCCTGGTAAAATAATGTCCCCCATAGTTTAGGATTTTTTTTTTGTTACTGTCCCCAGCTTTAATAAAGCCCCCAATGTAGGGCCCCATCTTAAATAACTTCCCCTATGGTTTAAATAATGCCCCCATAATGAACCACCGCTGTTTATTTTTTTGTGTGTTGATTTTACAAAAACAAAACAACTCACCTTATCCACTTGCTCACGCTCAGGCAGTCTCTTCTCTCTTGACTGAACAGGACCTGCTGAAAGACCTGTGATCTGCACAATGACGTCACTGAGCTCTCCCACGTGGTTACGTCACCACGCATATCACAGGTTATACCGCGAGCAAGTGAATAAGGTGAGTTTTTTTAACCACTAAATGGCCATTTAGATAAAGTGTACCCGTTTTTAACTGCCGTTAGACAGGTGCACTCCTGTCAATCGGCCGTTGTAAACAGTCCCATTGAATTCAATGGGGTCCATCTGGCCGTCGAAACGGACCAAAATAGGACATGTCCTATGTTTGGACGAACGCTATTCACTGGCTGTTAAAAGAACGGCCATGTGAATAGCCCCATAGACTTTTATTGGTGCTAAAAATGGCCATGTGATGTCCGTTACTTAAATGGCCTTCACACGGCTATTATTCACTGTCGTGTGCATGTAGCCTTAGAGTCAGGCATTTTCCAGCATTCAGAGTGCAGGGACAGACGTGAGAAGGTGCTAGGAAAAACCTAATTGTGAATAAAATCCACACCAGAGGTCAATTTACACAGTATGTGGATGATATTTTTTTAAATCTCATTCACTCTGTTGGAACAATAAAATGGTTTTTTATTGTTATTAATAGTGATGAACAAAGTTTTTCAAAATTCGATTTGGCTGCTTCGCCGAACTTTGACAAGAAATTTTATTTGTAGCGAACTACTTTGTAAGGAATTGCATTCCAATTATATGGAGCGGGCACAATAATGAGGAATAGTGATTGTGCTGTCCCCATCATTTAACCCCTCAGATTCCACGTTCAACACTGATTGTGGCATCTGAGAGTCACATTTATCGGGGGTAAATCATGTGTTAAAACAAAAAAATACATGCCTTATCCACTTGATCACGGAGAGCCCGTGATGGTCATCTTGATTGAAGAAAACGTGGCAATTTTCGTGGGCACTGACATGATGATGTCATCATTGATGACGTCACTGTGTCCACCCAGCGTGATGATGTGGTAACGTCAAATGTCAGTGGGCGCGTGAATTGGAGCATTTTCTTCAATCAAGATGGCCGCAATGGCCTCTCTGCGATTAAATAGATGAGGTGAGTATGTAATTTTTTGTTTTTTACCATCATTGGTTCATTCTTTTTTTTATTTTTTTTATTTTCTGTTTATTAATTTTATATAATTTCCGTTGTAAGTACGGAATTTAAAGAGAACATATAAACATTTGAGTTACAAGATACATAGTCAATAAGGTGACATGGTGTTACAGTATCAAAGTATATAAAGACAGGCTCAGTGAACATGGAAATGCCTATCTCCTGGACGGCACAACCATTCAACCCTGGGTATAGGTTGGACAAGCTCAAGGATCGCTCAGTAGCAACGCCCACAAATAATGTGATGACGCAACAACAAAACGCAAACTATGATAGAGCTGTGAGCAGACCGGTGCCCATCACTCTAGATTTATGGTGATATAACAACCGAGCCATAGTTGGATAGTTGCGCCTAAATCTGATACATTATATATACAGTAAAGACCAAAAGTTTGGACACATCTTCTCATTCAAAGAGTTTTCTCTGAAGGCATCAAAACCATGAATTAAAACATGTGGAATTATATACATAACAAAAAAGTGTGAAACAACTGAAAATATGTCATATTCTAGGTTCTTCAAAGTAGCCACCTTTTGCTTTGATTACTGCTTTGCACACTCTTGGCATTCTCTTGATGAGCTTCAAGAGGTAGTCACCTGAAATGGTCTTCCAACAGTCTTGAAGGAGTTCCCAGAGATGCTTAGCACTTGTTGGCCCTTTTGCCTTCACTCTGCGGTCCAGCTCACCCCAAACCATCTCGATTGGGTTCAGGTCCGGTGACTGTGGAGGCCAGGTCATATGGCGCAGCACCCCATCACTCTCCTTCATGGTCAAATAGCCTGGAGGTGTGTTTGGGGTCATTGTCCTGTTGAAAAATAAATGATGGTCCAACTAAACACAAACTGGATGGAATAGCATGCCGCTGCAAGATGCTGTGGTAGCCATGCTGTTTCAGTATGCCTTCAATTTTGAATAAATCCCCAACAGTGTCACCAGCAAAGCACCCCCACACCATCACACCTCCTCCTCCATGCTTCACGGTGGGAACCAGGCATGTAGAGTCCATCCGTTCACCTTTTCTGCGTCACACAAAGACACGGTGGTTGGAACCAAAGATCTCAAATTTGGACTCATCAGACCAAAGCACAGATTTCCACTGGTCTAATATCCATTCCTTGTGTACTTTAGCCCAAACAAGTCTCTTCTGCTTGTTGCCTGTCCTTAGCAGTGGTTTCCTAGCAGATATTCTACCATGAAGGCCTGATTCACACAGTTTCCTCTTAACAGTATGTTCTAGAGATGTGTCTGCTGCTAGAACTCTGTGTGGCATTGACCTGGTCTCTAATCTGAGCTGCTGTTAAGATGCGA
The DNA here is from genome assembly GCF_014858855.1 of Bufo gargarizans. Lineage (NCBI taxonomy): Eukaryota > Metazoa > Chordata > Amphibia > Anura > Bufonidae > Bufo > Bufo gargarizans. Next base: position 255,850,232 of record NC_058083.1, read on the forward strand.
TTTCTGAGGCTGGTGACTCGGATGAACTTATCCTCCACAGCAGAGGTGACTCTTGGTCTTCCTTTCCTGGGGTGGTCCGCATGTGAGCCAGTTTCTTTGTAGCGCTTGATGGTTTTTGTGACTGCACCTGGGGACACTTTCAAAGTTTTCCCAATTTTCCAGACTGACTGACCTTCATTTCTTAAAGTAATGAAGGCCACTAGTTTTTCTTTACTTAGATGCTTTTTTCTTGCCATAATACAAATTCTAACTGTCTATTCAGTAGGCCTATCAGCTGTGTATCCACCTGACTTCTCCACAAGGCAACTGATGGTCCCAACCCCATTTATAAGGCAAGACATCCCACTTATTAAACCTGACAGGGCACACCTATGAAGTGAAAACCATTTCAGGTGACTACCTCTTGAAGCTCAACAAGAGAATGCCAAGAGTGTGCAAAGCAGTAATCAAAGAAAAAGGTGGCTACTTTGAAGAACCTAGAATATGACATATTTTCAGTTGTTTCACACTTTTTTGTTATTTATATAATTCCACATGTGTTTATTCATAGTCTTGATGCCTTCAGTGTGAATCTACAATTTTCATAGTCATGAAAATAAAGAAAACTCTTTGAATGAGAAGGTGTGTCCAAACTTTTGGTCTGTACTGTAGGTATCCTGTACGTATCCATAAACAAAGGATATAATACAACTTGGGAAGTAGGGGGAGAAGGGGGGAGTAGGAGAGGGGGAATGGGAAGGGGATGAGGGGGCTGGGATCGGAATCAGTAGCTTAGAGTCAGTCCACAGTGGTTTGCGACAGTGATACCATCATTGGTTCATTACCACAAAGCGCTAAGAAATTTAGGTTTGTGGTGAAATACATTTTTCCATATATTCAGATTGATTTCCACTTTGTTAACTTTGATTTGCTCAACATTAGTTATTAATGTAATTAAGGTTTCTGGCTTATTGATTGTGGTAAACATTAAAATCAACTTCTTTTTTTATCAAATCAGTTATTAAATGTCAGTAGACTAGTTAGGAATATATTCACATGATGTTGTTTCCTTAAAGTGATGTCAGCAGATGTATTAAAAAGGCTTTGCAAGACCTATATACTGATGACTTATCCTCTGTCAATATAGCAAATTGTCAATACTAGTGTGCATTGTGGTTGTAGAAGGGAAGAAACATTTATTTGTGCCCCATGACTTTCTATTTATAGGAAATCCATGAGTTTTCATTTATAGGCCTCATAATTAAAATCATTATCCTATAGTCAGAATGTGGGTAGCAGAAGCAGTATCAACACCAAGAATCCTGCCAGTAGTAGTCATAGTAGGCCAAAGGTCCTGGCTTTTCGTAATTACCAGATTATTATTGAGGGCATAGTCGATGAGAGTGTGGACTGGATGGCTCACTCCTCTTAGTCACAGCAGGATGAGTTCACCTCTAAACCAGGGGACACAATATTCCTCCTGATCCTCCTCCTTGCAACCACAGAGAAGCCTTTCAGTTGTATCTTTTCTCAGTCTTCACGCCTCCCTCTTAGTCTGATGCCTTCTGTTTTTCCTAAGAAGAGGCAACAAAACCCCATCATGTTCTATAGAAGATATTCAAGATACTCTTTCTGTTGATGACCTGTGTCAGAACAGCGTTTGGACTTTTCCTACAGTATCCATTAACCCCTTCATTAACGAGCCTTCATTAACGAGCCCCTTTGCAAATCTGACATGTTTTTGTGATAATAACTTTGGAATGCTTTTTCTTATCCAAGCCATTCTGAGATTGTTTTCTCGTGACACATTGTACTTCATGTTAGTGATAAATTTGAGTCAATATGTTTCACCTTTATTTATTAAAAAAATTCTAAAATTAGAGACATTTTTGAAAAATTCACTATTTTCTAAATATGAATTTATCTGCTTTTATGGCAGATAGTGATACCTTACAAAGTAGTTTATACTTCACATTTTCCATATTTCTACTTTATGTTGGCATCATTTTGTAAATGTCATAAAAAAATTTAGAAGCAATTTTTCAAATTTTCAAGAAAAATTTCAAAACCATTTTTTCAGTTATAGGTTACTTTCACATTAAGGGCAGCCTTCTTCGGCAGGCTGTTCTGGCGGGTGAACAGCCTGCCGGATTCGTGCTGCCGCTAGTGCACACGTGCCGCCGTAAGTCCGCTTTGGCCCCGCCTAATATAAGCCCTTTTTCACACGCGCGTGACGTATTAGGTCCGGATGCGTTCATTTCAAAACGCGCAATTTGGCAGGCAAAATAAGTCTGTTTTGATTGCATTCGGCATTTTTTCCGCGTGGATGACATCCGGATGGCATGCATTTTTTATGCGCTTGAAAAAAACGCAGCCATCTTCTATAGTCACATGTTCATTTGAAACACAGCATGCTCTTCTGTTTGAGAAAGCTACATTTTGTGTGGATCTAATATAGTGTGTGGAGTGTTTGAATTTGTTCCTTATAGCAGGATGTCCACTTTCCCCTTATCAAATCCGGACCCTGTGATTTTGTACTGGCTGGTGTACTGATGCTTTGGAGAGCAGAGAGAAATGCTTGAGGAGGAACCGTGGAGGAAGAGGATGTGGGTTCATCCTATTATTTTGCAAAGGGCTTGCAAAGGTCAGTTTACGAGTCTGTATGCAGGCCTATGCGAGCACCCTGCAAAATATTATAATCATTGTCGAATGTAGATCCCTACTTTTAATCGGCTTTTGGCAGAGTTGAGGCCTGGCTTGACCTTTATGGACACAAACATGCAGCATTGTGTTTCAGCTAAGGAACAGCTAATTATAACTCTGAGGTATGTAAATATTTGTGCAGTTATAAACAAATAAATGTAATTTAGTTCCGATATATAGATGATTTGAAGTTGCATATTAAAAAGATAAAGTGGATGGTGATAGTGTTTTGAGCATTCCCTGATGTATTTTTTTTTGTGTTCACAGATTTTTGGCCACAGGAAAGTCCTTTTTGTCCTTACATTTCGAATTTTGAATGGGGACCTCCACAATTGCTGGGATAGTGAGGGCAACTTGTGCCATCATTTGGTTGCAACTGCGAGCTGCAGTGCTGCCACAACCAACAAGGCAGCTTTGGCTTCAGATTGCCCCGGGCTCCCTGGAGAGGGCACAATTCCTCAACTGTATTGGTGCCCTTGACGGGAAGCACATACGGGTAAAGAAGCCACCGAACTCAGGGTCCTGATTCTATAATTATAAACAGTTTTTCTCTGTAGTTTTGTTGGCCTTGGCTGACACAAACTAAAGGTTTATAATTGTAGATTTCGGGGCCTGTGAAAGTTTGGCTGATGCTTGCTTCTTCCTGGCTTCTAGAATGGGTCGTGGCTTCAGTCCAACCAACTGGACATTCCCCAGCCAGCTCCTCCTCCTGGCTCCTCTGGCCCACCTGCACCATATATAATAGTTGGTGATAAGAAGTTTGCCCTATCACCAAACCTAATGCGTCCTTTCCCCAGGCGAGGATTGGATGATAAAAGGCGATTATTCAACTATAGGTTAAGCAGGGCCAGAAGGTTTGTGGAGTGTGCCTTCGGGATCTTAGCCAGCAAATGGTGTATATTTCTTTCGGCCACTCAGCTTGCCCCGGAAAATGTGAATAATGTTATCAACGCTTGTGTAGTTCTCCATAACTACATTCGCATGTATGAGGCCACCCCTGATGAATATGCAGAAGTCTTTACTGCAGCTGCCCATGGAGATCCCTCTCAACTTGGAAGAGCTGGTTCAGCAGGACTGAGAGTGAGTGAATTATTTTCTCTGGCTGGTTCATTTCTTCATGTGGAGCAACATAATTTTGTTTCATTACCCTCAGGCTGACCATACAGTGTATGTATCCTGGATGGATAATTTTTTTAGTCCATTTTTATTATTTTTTTCTAGTTAGGGACTCCCAAAACAATGAGGACCTTGGACGTGGGTTGCGAGCTTACATATTTTGCATGCATAATGTAAGTTAAAATGTGTGTGAAATATGAACTAAGCCCTCATTATTACAATATAATAAGTCCTCTTTACAACTTTAGTTAAATAAAATCACAGTGTATATTACTTCAAATAAAAAATAAAACAAAGTCCTTTTTTGTCAGTATTATTATTTTAATTGAAATATAGTCAATTAAAAAACTATAGTCGGATCTGACAAGGTAAAGAAAATATTTTACAATATACCAAACATAGTTAAAAATTATAATAACTTGAGGGTGTGGCCGGGGGAACCTCACATTGTGGGGGCTGGTAAGTGCCCTGAGAAGAGGGTTTGAAGTGCCGGGGTGGAGCAGCCTGAGCTGCGGAGGGAGCTTGTTGCACATATGATGTGTCAGCAATGTACTGGTGCCCATATTGTTGGGGTGAAGGGGCAAATGTTTGGTGAGGAGGAGGGTAGTGGGGAGACCTGATGGGTATATGTGGAGGAGCCCTAGGTGGTGGCCCATTGATGTTCCAGTGTGTTTGCCGGTTTTTGAGGGCACAAAATACATCTGTGCGGTCAATTGGAGGAGTGGCTACCTCCAGAACCATTCCAAGTGCCCCTTGTGTACACAGCTATAGATCCTCCGGCATGCTCCTCAAAAGAGGGCCCAGACTCCGACCATACATTTCATAATGGTCCTCCTGGCAGCTCGTGACAGGTAGTCGAGCACCCGACTATTCACCTCCACTTCAGCTGATGGCAACGACCGTTTCCGACGTGCCGGCAGCTGAAGTGAAGGTGCCGACTCCACTGCAGGAGGGATGTGGGGCCTGGAGATGGTAGATGGTCCTGCTTCGGCCATATCTTCCATAGTGTGGGAAGGGGGATTCTCGTCCTCAGCTGCGGAAGAATGCTGCTGGCTAGCTTGGTCACTCTCTTCCTCCAGGTTGTCCTCCATTCTTCAATAGAGAAAGCATTAAAAAAAAGTATTAAAAATTACACATTTGATTTGGTCAAACCGATAATGTCATATACATTACAAAGCAAAAATGTAGAAGTCCACAGCACTCGTCAATTTATGGGAAAAATCTGGTTGCTTTATTTGTATCAGCAGCATAAAGATAGCGAGGTTTCGACCATCTCTGGACTTCCAGCGGCACGCATGCACTAGCATCAGCACGAGTCCGACAAGGCTGTTCATCCGCCGGAACAGCCTGCCGTAAAAGGGTGCCGCTAACTTGAAAGTAGCCATAAAGTGATTTTGAGGGCTTACGTAATAGAAACCATCCATAAATTACCCCATTTTAAAAATTACACCCTCAAATTATTCAATACTGATGATATAAACTTAGTTAACCCTTGACGTGTTACACAAGAATTAACGGAAAATGGAGGTAAAATGTCAAAACTTTTTTTTTATGTTAATCCATTTTTTCTTGCAACACATGGCAGTGGTCAGAAGTAAAGGAGGACCATATGGTTTTTGTTGGCAGATTTTGCTAGAATGGTTTTTGGGAAACATTTTGTATTTGAAGAGACCCTGACATACCCCTACAGTAGAAACTCTCAAAAAGTGACCCAATTTTGGAAACTTAGCCCCTCAAAGAATATATTAATATCACAAGGGTGTCATGACCTATCTCTGACCCTGTTGAGCCTGGGGCCAAGGTCGCAGCGGGTGGCTGCACGCTCGGTTCATCAAGGGATCGCTCCATGACCTAATGGTGACAATAAATTCCGGTCCAGGTTTTCCTGCTTAGGTTTGCCATTCTTTTTGTCCCATTTTTGGAATCTGTAGCTTTTCCTTTCCACTGTTCTCTTTCAGCCACTTTCAGCTATTATATATTCTCCCTTTCTGCTTCCCTTGTTGCCAGATATAGACCTTCCTTCCAGATCTTCTATTCTGACCTCAGGTGGACAGCTGTTGCTGTGGAGCCATTGGAACTGGAGCTGTTGGATCTCTGGTTCACTCGTGTTGTTGTTGTCTCCCTTCCAGGATTGTTTGTGGTGTTTGTCCTTTCCCTGTTGTTACCCTAGGTGTCAGTGGTGAGGACTAGTGCTCCAACAGCCCTATTTACTACCTAGGGCTTATTTTAGGGTAAGCCAGGGACAAGGCACGTGATCGGCGTACAGGTTAGCAGCCCATCTAGGGACATAAGGGCAGAAAGGTGCCAGTGCCAGGTGAGCTAAGGGTCACCACTCCTCCCTCTCACTAGTGGAAGGGTACTTCTCTTCCCTCCCCTCTGCGCTGCATGTTTACTACCATTTCAGACGTGATAATTACCGGGTGTGCTCAGGGCTCGAATCCTGCGGGAACATGTGGGAACGGCGTTCCTGCACTTTTTCATAGCAGGAACGCCGTTCCCTTTCACGTCTTTAACGCCGGGCAAAAGGACCAGGAAGCGGTACTCACCGCTTCCTGGTCCTCTGTAGGTGACACTTGAAGTTAAAATATACCATCGGATTGGAGAAAACTCTGATCCGACGGTATATTCTAAATCTGAGGCGTTCCCATGGTGATTTGGGCGCTGCATCATTGGTGGGCAGTGCGTCCCCCCTCTCCGGTATTAAAATCATTGGTGGGCTGTGCCCCCTCCCCCCACCCTTCCCAGTATTAAAATCATAGGTGGGCAGTGCGCCCCCCCTCCCCAGTATTAAAATCATTTGTGGGCAGTGCACCCTCCCCAGTATTAAAGTCATTGGTGGGCAGTGCGCCCTCCCCCCTCCCCCCCATCATTGGTGGCAGTGGCAGTGGAAGTTCCGATCGGAGTCCCAGCAGTGTAATGCTGGGGCTCAGATCGGTTACCATGGCAGCCAGGATGCTACTGAAGTCGTGTCTACCATGGCCAGTTACTCTGCAGCATTATGCTTAGATGCACTGTGGCCGTCCGGTTGCTCCTTCTTCTTGTAACTCACAGGTCTGTGCGACGCATTGCTATAAGCATAAGCAATGCGCCGCACAGACCTGTGAGTTACAAGAAGAAGGAGTGCTTGGCGGTCACAGCGCATGTATGCTGCTGACTAACTGACCATGGCAGCCAGACAGGACTTCAGTAGCGTCCTGGCTGCCATGGTAACCGATCGGAGCCCCAGCATTACACTGCTGGGACTCTGATCGGAACTGTCGCTGCCACCAATGATGGGGGGGGGGCACTGCCCACCAATGATTTTAATACTAGGAAGTGTGCACTTCCCACCAATGATTTTAATACCGGGGAGGGTGCACTGCCCACCAATGATTTTAATACCGGGGATAGGGGGGAGGGCGCACTTTCCACCAATGATTTTAATACTGGGGAGGAGGGAGCACTGCCCACCAATGATTTTAATACCGGGGAGGGTGCACTGTGGGCTGATGAAGAGGCACTGGGGGCTGATGGAGAGGGTATTTGGGGCTGGTGAGAGGCACTGGGGACTGATGGAGAGGGTACTGGGCGCTGGTGAGAGGCAATGGGGGCTGATGGAAAAGGTACTGGGGGCTGATGGAGAGGCACTGGGGGCTGATTGAGAGGCTCCTGGGGGCTGCTATGAGGCATGGGGCTCTTATCTGAGGTCTGATTGGGGGTCATTAATATTGGGGCTGTTAGCTAAGGTCTGATTAACATTGGGGGTCTGATTGGTGGTCAGACCTGAGGTGTAATGAAAAAAATATTTTTTTCCGGAGAAGCTTGAAGAAAAAAGGCCTCACACACTCCTTCTGCCTGGCCAAGCCAGCCAGCACCCCTGAGGCCAAGCCTGTCAGCAACCCTGAGTCTTCAGAACTAAAAGTAATATAGGTAATTACAGACATAGTTATTGCAAACAGTGTTTCAATTTTTCATCTTACTCTTCCCACTTTTCCACAGTCTCCTGAAATACCCCCACATCTATTCACCCAGCAAGGAACTATCCATCTCTCACTCCATCTTACCTTCTCATCTGACAGCTTGCACAACCCTATTTGACAACATAAAATACTTCCTTCCCAAACACACACAGATACCTCATGCCCTCTCTTATTCTCACCTAGTAACACTTTCTTTGCTTCTCCTTATTGCTGGTGATATATCTTCAAATCCAGGCCCCCTCAGCAAATCCCCACTATCACCTCCATGTCCCACTACAAATCTCCTTCTACAAATTTCTGCAACCCCTTAAACCTAATAACCATTCCTCTGACCCCTGCTCCTTTGGATCCTCTTGCAGGAGCATTATGAAATGCACGCTCTGTCTGTAACAAACTGTCCTACATTCATGAACTTTTTATCTTTCAAAAACGTTCCTTTCTGGGTCTTACAGAAACATGGCTGACACCCTCTGACACCTCCTGCCCTGCTGCACTCTCGTATAGTGGATTTCAATTCACTCACACCCCCTGCCCCGTCTGCAAACATGGTGGAGGAGTTGGTCTTCTCCTATCAGACACCTGCTCCTACAGCCCAACTGCCACCCTCCATTACGCTCACATAATTTGAAGTACACTCTGTTCGCATCTACAACCTTCAAGTAGCCGTAATTTACTGCCCCCCAGGCCCAGCCACCATCTTTCTTGACCACTTTAACACCAGGCTACTACACTTTCTTTCTGCCGACATCCCCACTATCATCATGGGAGACATTAACATCCCTATTGACGCCTGCCACTCGGCCGCCTCTAAACTCCTGTCACTCTCTTCCTCCTTCGGTCTATCACAGTGGTCTTCCGCTCCCACCCACAGAGATGGTCACACTCTGGATCTTATCTTTACCCGCCTCTGCTCCCTATCTAACCTTTCTAATTTGCCTCTCCCCCTATCCAACCACAACCTACTCACCTTCTCTTCACTGGTCTTGTCTGCTGCTCCCCTGGTCCACACACTAGCACACCTCCGCAGGAACCTTAAACATCTCGACTTTGGCTTGCATTTTTGACTCTCTTCTCCCACTCTCTAGCATCTGTTCCCTCCAAGACCCAGATGCTGCCACCACCCTATACAGGGAGCGCAGAATTATTAGGCAAATTAGTATTTTGACCACATCATCCTCTTTATGCATGTTGTCTTACTCCAAGCTGTATAGGCTCGAAAGCCTACTACCAATTAAGCATATTAGGTGATGTGCATCTCTGTAATGAGAAGGGGTGTGGTCTAATGACATCAACACCCTATATCAGGTGTGCATAATTATTAGGCAACTTCCTTTCCTTTGGCAAAATGGGTCAAAGAAGGACTTGACAGGCTTAGAAAAGTCAAAAATAGTGAGATATCTTGCAGAGGGATGCAGCACTCTTAAAATTGCAAAGCTTCTGAAGCGTGATCATCGAACAATCAAGCGTTTCATTCAAAATAGTCAACAGGGTCGCAAGAAGCGTGTGGAAAAACCAAGGCGCAAAATAACTGCCCATGAACTGAGAAAAGTCAAGCGTGCAGCTGCCAAGATGCCACTTGCCACCAGTTTGGCCATATTTCAGAGCTGCAACATCACTGGAGTGCCCAAAAGCACAAGGTGTGCAATACTCAGAGACATGGCCAAGGTAAGAAAGGCTGAAAGACGACCACCACTGAACAAGACACACAAGCTGAAACGTTAAGACTGGGCCAAGAGATATCTCAAGACTGATTTTTCTAAGGTTTTATGGACTGATGAAATGAGAGTGAGTCTTGATGGGCCAGATGGATGGGCCCGTGGCTGGATTGGTAAAGGGCAGAGAGCTCCAGTCCAACTCAGACGCCAGCAAGGTGGAGGTGGAGTACTGGTTTGGGCTGGTATCATCAAAGATGAGCTTGTGGGGCCTTTTTGGGTTGAGGATGGAGTCAAGCTCAACTTCAAGTCCTACTGCCAGTTTCTGGAAGACACCTTCTTCAAGCAGTGGTACAGGAAGAAGTCTGCATCCTTCAAGAAAAACATGATTTTCATGCAGGACAATGCTCCATCACACGCGTCCAAGTACTCCACAGCGTGGCTGGCAAGAAAGGGTATAAAAGAAGAAAATCTAATGACACGGCCTCCTTGTTCACCTGATCTGAACCCCATTGAGAACCTGTGGTCCATCATCAAATGTGAGATTTACAAGGAGGGAAAACAGTACACCTCTCTGAACAGTGTCTGGGAGGCTGTGGTTGCTGCTGCACGCAATGTTGATGGTGAACAGATCAAAACACTGACAGAATCCATGGATGGCAGGCTTTTGAGTGTCCTTGCAAAGAAAGGTGGCTATATTGGTCACTGATTTGTTTTTGTTTTGTTTTTGAATGTCAGAAATGTATATTTGTGAATGTTGAGATGTTATATTGGTTTCACTGGTAAAAATAAATAATTGAAATGGGTATATATTTGTTTTTTGTTAAGTTGCCTAATAATTATGCACAGTAATAGTCACCTGCACACACAGATATCCCCCTAAAATAGCTAAAACTAAAAACAAACTAAAAACTACTTCCAAAAATATTCAGCTTTGATATTAATGAGTTTTTTTGGGTTCATTGAGAACATGGTTGTTGTCCAATAATAAAATTAATCCTCAAAAATACAACTTACCTAATAATTCTGCACTCCCTGTAATACACCACAATGAGTACAGCTCTGGACACTGTTGCCCCCCTCACACACAACAAAACCTGAAAAATTAACACACAACCCTGGCACACCAACCTGACAAAAAACTCAAACAAGCTTCCAGGGCTGCTGAGCGGCGATGGTAGAAATCCCATTCTAAAGATCATTTGACCGCATACAAGCAATCCCTCCTTATATTCAAATCCTCACTCACTGATGCAAAACAGGCATACTTCTCATCTCGCATATCTTCCCTGGCTCACAGCCCTAAACAACTTTGAAAACTTTTAACTCCCTTCTCCATCCTCATGTCTTCAACCTATCACTAACCTCTGGTGTCTTCCCCTCTGCTTTTAAACATGCTACCATTACACCCATCCTCAAAAAACCATCTGCTTTGTTCAGTTATCGCCCCATATCACTTCTTCTGTATTCCTCAAAGCTATTTGAACAACATGTCCATTCAGAACTGTCCTCTCACCTCTCCTCCTGCTCCCGCTTTGACCGCCTACAATCTGGCTTCCGACCCGACCACTTGACTGAGACTGTCCTTATCAAAGTCACCAATGACCTACTAACAGCCAAAACCAAGAAACAATAGTCTGTCCTCCTTCTCCTTGACCTGTCCTCTGCCTTAAACACTGTTGACCACTCCCTACTGTTGAAAACTCTCTCATCTCTTGGCATCACTGACCTGGCCCTCTCCTGGATCACATCATACCTCACAGAACGGACATTTTGTGTCTCCCACTCCCGCACCACCTCCTTGTCTCATTCCCTCTCTGTTGGTGTCACGCAAGGCTCTGTCCTAGGACCCCTGCTCTTCTCTATCTACACTTTTGGCCTGGGACAGCTCATAGAGTCCCATGGATTTCAGTATCACTCCTATGCTGATGACACACAAATCTACCTCTCTGGTCCAGACATCACCACCTTACTATCAAGAATCCCACAATGTCTATCTTCTATATCATCCTTCTTCGCCTTTCGCTTTCTAAAACTTAACATGGATAAAACAGAATTCATAATCTTTCCCCCATCTTGCTCAACTTCCCCCCAACAGACCTATCTATCATGATCAATGGCTGCACACTATCCCTGGTCAACCAAGTCCGCTGCCTTGGAGTGACCTTGGATTTTGCCCTTTCCTTCCGACCGCACATCCAAGCCCTTTCCACCACCTGCTGCCTCCAACTCAAAAATATCTCCCACATCCGCGCTTAACTTTGAATCTGCGAAAATGCTTGTACATGCCCTCATCATCTCCCGCCTAGACTACTGCAACACTCTCCTCTGTGGCCTTCCATCTAGCACTCTCGCACCCCTCCAATCTATCCTCAACTCTGCTGCCCGATTAATCCACCTCTCACCCTATTACTCCTCTGCCTCTCCCCTCTGCCAATTCCTTCACTGGATCCCCATTGCCCAGCGAAGTCACTTTAAAGTTCTAACAAATACATACAAGGCAGTCCATAACCTGTCCCCTCCCTACATCTATGAGCTACTTTCCCGATACATCCCCACACGCACTCTCCAATCCTCACAAGACCTCCTTCTCTCCTCTCCTCTTATCACCTCTTCCCACAATCGCCTCCAAGATTTCTCCCGCGCATCCCCATATTCTGGAACTCGCTACTCTAACATATCAGACTCTCACCTACAGTGGAATCCTTCAAAAGAAACTTGAAAACCCACCTCTTCAGACAACCTTACAACTAGTGACGCTGCTGCCTCTATACCACCATGACCAACTTCACCCGCACCTACTGTGTCCTTCTACGATATCATGCAGATTGTAAGCCCTCACTGGCAGGGCCCTCTCTCCTTCTGTACCAGTCTGTAACTCGTTTTGTTTATGATTAACCGTCTGTATTATGTATGTGCACCCCTTATCATATGTACAGCGCTATGGAATGAATGGCGCTTTAATAATATATAATAATAATAATAATAATAATAAGTAACCTATATATACGGGGAGCCTATAATATGAAAGAGACAAATTCCAGTTTTTAATGTTTTATTTTTCACTGAATTTTCAGCGAAATATATATATATATATATATATATATATATATATATAAATAAAATATAGAGGGATTAGAAGAACGGAAAACAAAATGGTGATGTGAACCTAGCCTAATTCTGATTGCCTGTTTGTAGTCAGGACTGGAGGGAATTTTTTATTCTAAACTGAGGAAAGTGAATCAATCCAGCAAAGGAGGCAATATGCACAATCACAATACATTAGTAAGTGCCTTGTATTAACTTTCTCTACATGATAAAGGCCATTTGCTGAAGTGAGACAAACCCTTTAACCTCTTCCCGCCCTGCGTCGTATATGTACGCAATAGAGTGGTTATTTAAAGATGACACCTGCTTGTGTGCACAGGGGGCAGGGGGAGCCATAGCTAATGGATGCCTGCTGTTTTGAATAGATGATACCAGGGACTAATGTATGCAAACAATCATAAGTTTAAAAATAAAAAATAAAAATCACAATTCTAATCACCCCTCTTTTCTCCAAAAAAAACCTAAAACTAAACAAAAACTGTGAAATAGTAAACATCATGAATTTCACTGTGTGAAAAAAAAAACTACTATTGAAATATAAAAAATAATTATCCAATTTGGCAAATGACAAAAACAGAAAAAAAGTCAAAATGGGCGATTTACTTCACCTCCCACAAAAAAATTAATAAAAATTGATCAAAACGTCATAAACACCACAATGATATCAATGAAAAGTTCAGATTTACCTGCAAAAAATGAGCCCCCACACAGCTGTGTATACATAACTTCAAAAAAGTTGTAGGGGTTAGAATATGGGAAAGAAAAGAATACACATTTTTTTTCCAGGTTTATCTTTTTTTCAGAATTACAATGCAAGAAAAAATATACAAATGTGGTATCATCATAATCATACTGACTGGGAGAATGAAAGTAACACGTCGGTTCTACCGTATAGGGAACACTGTAAAAACAAAACCCATAGAACTGTTGTGGAATAGCATTTTTTTTTTTTATTCCACCCCTTTTGGAAAATTTTTCCAAGTTCCCAACTAAATTGTATGCAGTTAAATGGTGCCATTAGAAAGTACCATTTGTCTTACAAAGGCAAGCCTTCATATGGCTATACGAGTGGAAAAATTAAAAAGTTTCCCCGGAAAGGCAGGGAGTGAAAACCAAAACCCAAAAAAACCCTCTGGGGGCAGAGGAAAGGGTTAACCGTAGCAGCCAGTGTCAGGCAGCTACTGCCAAGGCTGATAAGATTATTTGGTTGCATCAGACCGCACATGGAGTACTGTATACAGTTCTGGGAACCAGTGCACAACAAAAAAATTGTCCTTTACTCAGGACTTTTTCTCCCTTCTGAAATAACAAATCTCTGATGGAATTGCAAAAACGGATGCAAAATGAGCATAATGGATGCTCAAAATGAGATATTTTTTATTATTTTATTTTTCTGTTCTTTTGAGGGATCAGAAAAACGCAAAACAAAATGGTGATGTGAACCTAGCCTAATTATGATTGCCTGTTTGTAGTCAGGACTGAAGGAAATTTTTTCTTCTAAACTGAGGAAATTTGGCTTCTACATCACAGGGCTTTTTGCCTTCCTCTGGATCAACTTTGCTGGATAACAGGCTGAACCTTATAAACTGTGTTATATTACCACTATAAACTGAAACTTGGAACTGAAAGAATGCCGCTCCATCCATTGTGGCATAGACAGAGCCTGTAACTACTTACCATGCATAAAATAATTTATTTTCAGCATTAGAAGTTATTAGACGTTTTAAAGCTAAAAGGAGTTTGTCCCCTTCTGTCAGTTAGTGTTAAAGCAAGCATAGGGCTGGGGCCCAAAAAGAATAACCATATCTTAAAATCCAGGGCACTAATCCTGAGAACGTTTCCCTCGTTTGATGCACCATCACACCACTAGTAACACTGTCCAGGCCTCCTCCTCTTGTTTCATCGACTGACGTTGAGACTTCAGAGCTGATAGCGATGATACCTGGGAAAGCAGGTGCATCTGTTGTAGCAGCCTCACTCACGGTACACCCAAAACCTTATTTACATAAAATGAAGCATCTCTAAGGATAAGAGGACCAGATTTTCACAAGAAAGGTATAGCTATGTTTAAGGGCACCTAATTTAGATGTATGCTTACTTGGAAACAGATTTTGGAGGTGACAGACTTCCTTTAACAATTAAATGTGACACCCAATTTTTTTAAATTGATAACCTATCCTCGAGTGAGCACTGCTACCTCTTTATTGATTATATCAGTCCATGTACTGTTTGTACTCAATAGGACAGAGCTATGTACAATTGCTAGAACAGCAAACGCTAAAAGTATGGCATTCTGAGAATGCAAATTGTCTGCACCAATGAAAAACAGTGAAGAAGCTATAATACTCACCCGAGCGCTATGGACCCTTTAAACTGCTGATCAGAGAGATGCTGAGAGTTGTACTCCATGGATCTAATATTATAAGATTATCTGTTTTAAAAGGCTGAATAATCCCTCTAACATACTGTAGCTTAATGTAAAATCAATGAAGTTTTTAAGTAGATGATGGACAGATAAAATAGTATATCAATCTTCAGAAATGAAAAAAAGAACATTTTTTTTAATTTTTTTTATTTAATGCTATCCTGTACAATTCAGTATATGGGAAACAGAAGTACAGATTTGTATGGCAGGTATGCCACTGTAGAAATGATCCAATTAGATACATCATGACAAAGAATTTAGGTGAGTGACCATTTTATGGCATTCAAAGTAGTTACAAGGGTTTAGGTTCACTTGTGATTTAAAATGATCATTTGCTCCTTAGTTGCAAGATTTGTTCTACATCTAAAAGCAGAAGAGGGTCCTACATGTAGGAGAAGTATAATGGGAAGCTTAAAACAGCTTGGACTGGCCCACAGGGGAACAGGTGAATCTCCTGGTGGGCCCCTGAGAAAGGGGGGCCCCTAGTCCTCCCAGCCTAAGCACAAGTGGCACAGTACACTGACTGCACTATATAAAGATATTCTGTGTACAGCATCACAACCAGTCTATGCATCAATATAAAAACTATATAATTCCGTTAACAATCTACCCAGTTTATTATTGTAGATGCATTGGGTGGTGGAGAAGACTCCTAGAGGCAGACCAGCCAGTATCCTTTTTCCCAAGGTACCTGAGTTGCTAAGTCGGCCCCCATACCCCATAATAGGTCATCTTTGCAGCTCTATGGATATGTGTTCAAGGCAACAGCCAGGCTACTGTACGGGGTCTCCAGGACAGTCAGAGGCACAGGGTAGGCATCAGATACTACTAAAGATAAATGTGTATTAATGCAATGTGTATTGTCTGTGTACTATTGTATGGTGTGGAACCATACAATATGTGGTATTCCTCCTTTTCTCTCTTAAATCCAGTGTATCTACTGTAGGGCAGAATACCTCAGCAATACAGCATGCAGTGGAGCATGCCATGATATCATATGAAGGTATAATATGGCAAAATATTTTCTATGGTCCCACTTTATGAATCCATACAATACACATATGTGATACAGTCATATACATAGTTCCCTAGATCCTATACCTGTTTTGTATGATAAAAAAATAAAATGCGTGAGCACAGCCTAATAAAAATACTTGTTTTTCTGCTTAGGAGTAACTGGCAAACTATTTGCAACTAATTGCAACTGGCCAACCACAGTGAAAGTGAACCAATGCTTTAAAGACGAAAAGTTTTCAAGTCTAAAGTTTTATTAAATTATTAATTAAAGAAAAATGATGAGCTGCTTTCTTCAGTTTATTCCACTCCTTTCATAAATTCCAGGAATTCTGCAATACAAACCATTAAAATATAATAAGAATCATGGAAATGAATAGAGGAAACAAGTGTATTGCATTGATATTGCATTATTTGTAAGTTTCAATATAACATGCATATGGAATAAAAAGATCCTTTAATATTGAATGTTTTCTTGTTATGTACTATGCACCCACGCTCTTTAGCGTTCCATTTTCTGCTGTGCGGCTCATAAGAAGCAAAATTTCTTACGGATACAATGAGGACAAAACAGTTGCTTAGCAACTTAGTTGTGTAAATGGCGACTCGCTACTTTGTGATTTGGGAAATATGATAATTATGAATACAAAAAGGAAACTTGAAAAAGAAACAGTCTAACTTGACGTTAATCATATACAGCACGGTCCTGGGCTAATCAGTGAGAGTAATGTTATGTGAAAGGCTGTAAACGCATATAGAAGTAGTCTAACTACATGGTATTCAAAGCCATACTGTATGTCGTTTTATACCGCGCTGTATTGAAACTAGTCTGAGACAAGCAGATTATAATGCTTCTTTATTTTATTTCAAAATGTGACTTTCCTCGCTAGGCCCAATGCACATGGCTGTATTTATAAGGAAGGTGTGATTAGGAAATGACCTAATGTTTAAATAAAGATTTTATGTTAAAAATATGATTAAGAATTTTTGGTGAGACATGAAGACACTTAACACTGCCCCGCTTTTTTTTTTACATTCACTTAACCTGGGGGACGAACAGAACACTTACCTGGTGACCCACTTTTCATGGTTTCAGCTGTAGATTTATGGGCTCCCCTTCTGTCATCCTAGATGACCACACTGCTTCTCAGGCTATCTGATGCATGCTGTGCATTTGGGAGTCCAAGATGTTTCTGCTTGTCCGTCCCTGCCCTCGGGTTGGCCAGCACTTGGCCCACTCACCTGAGGGCAGCAGGAAGAGTCTTCGACTACCAAAGGCACAGTATGTCTGAGAAGCGGTATGGCCATCTTGAATGGCAGAAGAGGAGAGTGTAAGTGTTCTGTTTCTCAATTAATTTGAATAAGCTTGCAGCCCCAAATATGTGTGTAATATTGAACTAGATACCCACCATCATAATCAATTCTGTCATCGTTATTTTTATCCCCATCTCTCATTAGCTCCTCAATGTCATCCTCTGTTATGGTTTCACCTGTTGCTTCTAGCATGGCCTTTAACTCTTCAAGGTCAATGTACCCATCAGCATTTCTGTGAAGGAAGTTTGTATAAAGGTAATCATATTTCCCCAATGTATACAATTTTATATTTTGTACAATTCCAAATATATTTGTATTCAGATTTATTTACTCCATGATTTAAAAAGTATATTTTTATGTATTCTTACGACTGCTATATCCCCTATTAAAATTAGCCGTATGCTTAGGTTTGCTATTGTAAAAAAATGTTTTGCCTTTTACTGACTTACATACCGTCTTTGTATTTTCATTTAAAGTATGAGTAAAGAAGCTAAAAACTCTTATTTGGGCCTCGTTCACATTTCTAAGTCTGTGTGCATTTCGTGCTGCAGATGCAGAACCAGTGACTTGAAAGAGTCTGTGATCCGCAAGATACACCCAAGATATGACCTATCCTATTTTTTGTTGAAGCGGAGGAACGGATTGGAAGCCCACGGAAATACTATGAAGTGCTTCCATGGTCTTTGGGGTCCGTGCCTCCGTACATGTCCTATCTTTTGCTGTATCTTGCGGATCACAGACCCATTCAAGTCAATGGGTCAGAATCTGCAGCACAGAGTGCACATGGCCGGTGCTTGTGACATTGCGGACTGCAAATAGCTTACATTCATGTGCATGAGTCCTTAAAGGGAACCTGTCACCTCTACTATGCTACCCTCACTGAGCGTTTCTAAATGTTCATTGTATTACCCTAAACATATAAATTACACTTTCATTTTCATTTGCAGACAAATTCAATAAGTTTTATGCGTTTTTGTACTTCCCGCCTTTCATGCAAATTAACATAAGAGTCATATCTTACTTGTGTGACCAGAGAAGAGTCATATTTCTCTGACTCATCTCAGGTAATTTGCATATGTATCAAATCGTTTTTTTACACAATAAAAGCACACAGAGCTATGGGGACTGGGTATTGCGGATGTGCTAGCGGCCATCTAGCAGCCCATGTCCTCAGCTCTATACACAAAATCCCGGTGACAGGTTCCCTTTAAAGTAAACATTGTAATATGGAGCTGCTTTAATCTTGTGCTTCCATGGATGAAGATAATATGCTGGCATTCTCATTCTTATAAGGGGTATTCTTGTTAGAGAAAGATATTCCCTATGCGTAGGATAGGGGATACATATTATATCTTTTACATTTTTCTGGGACCCCTATTGATCATGAGGACAAGGGCCCTGTACCTTATGAGGCACTGCTGAAATGGATGGAACGGCTGGTTTGAAATGCATGTCATGGCTCCATTTATTTGTATAGGAAGGCTGGAAGTGAGTGCAGTGCTCGGCTATCTCCGGCACCCCCATAGAAATTAATTGAGTGAGCATTTCTAACCAACTGCTCCGTCCATTTTATGGGGGCTCCACAGTGTACGGCGCCCCCATTCTCGTGACCGGTGGGGGTCCCAGCGGTAGGACCTCCACAGATCTAATAGTCATCCCCTATACTATGGATAGGGAATAACTTTCTCTAACCAGAATCATCCTTTAATTGTGTGATGGTGTTACTTTTCATCACTTACTTGTCAAACATGCGGAAAATGTCTCCTAATTCCTCTTCTGATTTTCCTTTGCTGTCATCTTTCATACATCGGACCATCATGACCAAGAACTCATCAAAGTCTACAGTACCACTTCCTATTAAATTCACATACAAGAATAGGTTCTTTTATCCTTTTCTGCTTCATTGGGCAACATACAACACCTCCTGTAACTTATGTTTTCATCTATTTCTGTATCAAAGAGTAATTAGTTAATAAGTTCATATTAAATTAATATATAATCCAATATAGTGTAAAACTGACCATCTTCATCCACCTCATCTATCATCTCTTGCAGCTCTTCAGGGGTTGGACTCTGACCCAGCATTCTCATAACTTTTCCTAGTTCTTTTGTGCTGATGCATCCATCCTCTGCGTCTTGTACAAAAATGTCAAAAGCTGCTCTGAATTCTAGAGAAAATATTATTGTGTTAAATGATTTATTAATAGCTGCTCTTATTGTATATATATATATATATATATATATTTATACACACTAGTGCTAGTGTTTCAAGTATTTACCATTTTTTTGCTCTTCTGTTAGCTGCTCAACCTAAAACAGAAAGTGCAAATAATGTTAAAGATGTAGAATTGGAAATTGTTTTTTTAAATGTGGGGTAAAGTAACAATCACAATTACTGGTGTATAATGGTGAATACATTTAATGTACCACATCAAAAAAATAAACTAATGACCATGCATCCCATTCTGTGTATGATTGCTGGGGCAGCCATGCTCCTCAGACCTTAAGTTTGCCACACACATTAGATAGAAGTTGGTCGATAGTTTAATAACCGTGGAATGAATGATCATCTTGTCAACGACATTTTAGACTATATTAGTCATTAAAGTCATTTATACCCGTCATGCATGTTCAATGACACTGGGTGAAGGACAAACCATCTTTCTGGGAACATTCTATCAAAGGAAAATCTTTTGTCAATGAACAGTCTTTTTTTTTAACAAGAAGATTTCGAACAAGACACTTCTTTTTCAGATGATGATAGCTTGTCATGAGTTGGCAGAAGTATTCTTGCTTTTGTGAAATTTTGCTCGATGAATGATCATTTTGGTTAAAACTCTCTGTTTGATCAACTTTACACTAATGTGCCACCTTAGGTAAGTAAATTGTACAGGGAAATGCACTCCTTAGCTTTACTCAGAGCTGCTGCTGTTCCAGAGACAATTGAGAGCAACAGAATTTGGGAGTGTAATGTGAGTGCCATGTGTCATCACTCTTCAGATAAGAAATATCAGCTGCACAGCACTGATTTTATTGTCCTACCCTTCCAGGCAGATGCCTGCAGACACAGACCTTCTCTAGTTATAAGCTTGTCACTAGTTAAAGAAACCTAATCCTCAGTGCATGTGTCCTATTTCTGGCTTGGACATTCAGGGAGAGAAAGATAAAACATTTGATTGTTAGAAGTAGCTCAGCTACAATGGTATTTAACCTTAGGCCCGTTATCTGCTCCATGTACTTAAATGTGAACCAAATTTAGCTCAACATTTGCCATACCTTATGTAGACATGGTGGTACAGGTACTTAACACACAGATTTCTTTCCTTAATTGCTCAGTATTAAGGCCATACTTAAGCTTGAACTATTACAATAAGTTTTATAATGTACTTTGATTTGCGCCACATAATATAAAATTCAGCACATATAATGCAATATATACATACTTGTACATATAAGCAAACTTATATATACATAATGCCTTGCACACCTATTGGAACTTTTGTTTCAGGTTGACTCATGTGGACACTTATTGATAATCTTTTGGGTATCATAGAATATAATTAGTATATTTTATTTATGGACCTAGTTGCTTAATTGGAGAGCAAGAACATGGAAGAACATCCTAAAATATGTTCAGATTTCTGTTGTAGTTGAAGGGGTTGTGCAGTGATATATATTGATGACCTATCCTCAGGATAGGTCATCAATATCTGATTGTTGGGGGGCCGACACCTGGCGCCCCCGCTGATCAGTTGTTGTCTGCGTTCCAATTGAGCTCCATTTCCTGGTCTTTACACTACTCTTTGTCTCCTGTGGAGCATTAGTGTAGTATACTTACAAATACTTGCTCCATTTAAGTGAATGGAGCAAGTACTCGTCATTACACTGCACTTCCAAGATAGCAGAATGAGTATGAGAATGCATGGAGTACCGTTGACTCTATACTATAGAGCCATGGGTAATCCTTATGAAATGCTTAAATAGGCACCATATTATAAAGGTATTCTAAAGGAGAACACCTCAGTAATATGGTATCAAATGCTGCATGTAAAATTCTTCATACTTTAAGGAGTTTTTGCTTCTCATTGCTAGGATATGTCACAAATATCAGATTGGTGTGAGCCCCACCTCTGAGACTTGCTCCTATGTCCAAAACTGGACCTGCAAAATGAAGGAGAGCACACCTTGCATGTGTGGCATTCTCTTCATTCACTACTATTTTTGGAAGTCCCACAGCAGTAAATGGAAAGCCATGCAAGGGCTGTCACTTATCCATTCACCACTACAGGACTTCCAGAAATAGCGATAAGACACAAATGATGAGATGGAAAAATCCCTTTCATTTGGCTGAAAAGTAAAATCTACATACACAAGCACACTAGGGCCCCCTGTAGACTGCTATGGGTTCTGTAATATGGCTCTGTGCAGTGCAGACATTTTACAGAGTTGTAATATTACAGGACTGGATGTCATAACATTTACAGTAGTTCGAACAGAATTCCATAGATTGCTAAACCTGCAAACAATAGCAATTGTGAAGCATAAAAATTGAACAGAAATCTCTTTATAGGAAGTTTTTGTTCCAAAGACTGTGGATAAAACCGTTCAGTCATACAGGGAAAGCATAGAAAATAATCCAATAAATGTGCTTTATTTAGAAGTCGTGCCAACCCTGCATCAGTGCAAATGCTTGCCACCTCAGATGAAACAGCTGGGCATGGATGACAGCCCATTGTTCCATTGTTCAAGCTTAGGTTACTATCTATAGCTAGGATATTTATATGCTTGAGTTAGAATAAAATGCATCTCTCAGAACTGAATCATCCATCACCAAATTCATGAATAGTTTATTCCTGTCATTTATCAAAAATACATATTAATACGTGAATTTTCTAAAGGCATTGGAGCTTTTAAATAATGAATAACAATATGGAATTTTAACATATTTTGCTTATTTACGAAAATGTCACACGTTAACACCAGCATTCTTTTGTCCTGGCCTGAGCAGAGTGGACAAATGATAGACTTAAGTAGCTCAGGCTGCATTTTTTCCTGACGTTCATCCAGCATTTTTCATCCAGCTTTTTACACTTCATACTTAAAAACGGTTGCATCAATTGTCCAGCAGATTATTTGACTAGAGGAAGACTGGCATAAAAGTGATCTAATTTAAACACAATGAGGGACATTTATCAAGACTGGCGTTTCCATAAGCCAGTCTTGATCCCTCTGAGCTGGAGTGAGATGCGCCAAATTTATTAAGAAGCAGATGCCTCTTAATAAATTAGGTGCATCTCTGGCAGTCCGTGCGCCAAAAATAGAAATCTATGCCATCCATTGGCTGGAGTATACTTCAGCTATAACTTACACCAGTTTCTGGTGTAAGTTATTGTAAATCTGCTGGGCCGTGTGAAGGCCCATTGCCTCCTGCTAAGCCCTGACACTTCATCAAAGGGGTGAGAAGCTTAAATAGTTGTAATTTATTGCGCACACATGGCACGCCTCATAATTTATGACTTATTTACGCCACAAAACAGGTTAATAAATGTTGTTCATTTCATCTTACGATTTTGTTTTAGCAACCCTCTCGGGCATTAGGAAGTGCTCCTGAATAGCTGAGAACATTTTACCATATTACGTACAAAAGTCTTTTTCAGCGAGATGTGCAATATAATCTATTTCTGTGCTGCCTAGTGACACCTTTCAGCCCCAAGTAATTTAACCTTTTGTGGACATTGTCCTTGTGTAAAGTGCTTCTGTTTAATGACATAGAGACTTCAGGAAAAAATGAATCTTCTGCTAACTCCTACACTTTGAATTCTGATTGGGTAGACGCTGATGGAAGACATTTGTCCTGTATATAGAATGTGTATGTGCAGCCCTCACACTTGTGTTTTACGTAAGTCACAGTCAAAGACAGATTTGAAGGTCAGTGCCCTGATTGAGTGCCTGGCATGCTTTTAGCTGTGTGTTTATGTATAGGCTTTTCAGCCCCTGCCGCTGTGGTCGTCAGCATACAGTGACAGCTCGTTTGTCACTTGTCTGTACATAGGGCAGAATTAAAAAGAATAAAAGAGCCAACAGGCTGAAATCACTTACATTCCGCTCTGCCATTGATACACTATATCACACCATGTGAAGCTTTTCTTTTTTTTATCTTTCTCCTTCTACTGCTATCAGCCATTTCTATAAACATTAGCACATTTACTGTCTTTACGTAGGAAATGTTTTCCATGGTCTGGAAGTGGCTGCTTTTAAGCAACACATAAGACCATATTGAAACCTACTAGACATGAAAAACTGGTATCATTTATTTTTAAAGGCCCTTTTACATGGTTTTAGTCAACTGTCAACTTTAGAAATGAACCATTCATTGCCTGCTTATCAAAGGAGGTGAGAATATGCAGCACATCACCTCCTCTGTATGCGATCCTCTGCTGCCATCGCTTGTCCCCCATAGTCATTGTTTCTGGGCACCATGTCACTGTTTACACAGCATAATCTGCTGCCCAAAAATAATAATATTGGTGTGTCCACATCAACCATTGCAACGGGTTTACCTTTGCAAAACCAAAGAAACCACATCATGCCATCAAGCTTAATTAATAAATCACAATCTATGACAAACTCAGTCCTGTTCATCTATATATTGTCAATATAAAATATAGCTAATAAACAAAAGAAAATGAATGTACACCATATGCTAATTTAATTATAAACATATTTGTTAGTAGCAGAAACCCAAAAGTTTCAAAATCACAAGTTCATTTAGGAATAATCTCACATACCGCTGCCTTGTAGATATCATCCATGATGGAGTAAGGATTGGTAAAGAGCCCAGCAGAGGTGACACTGTGCACAGTGAATGACAATTGAGTGCTGAGCTTATATATAGGGCACACATTGACTCTTAAAGTGCACTCACTGGTCACTCCCTCCTGAACTATCATTTAACAGTTTCTGTTCCATCCCCTTGGGAGTATAAGACTTGTATGTACTACATACTCACAAATGCATGTATTTATATACTTGAGAGAAGCAGGGACAGCAAAGATGTTTTATTCCTTCTTCAGAGGTGTATAGTAAACCCAACCTCTTTTCTAAAGTGGATAAAGTTCATATCTGTTTTCATTTCTAATTGATCAGGGAATTTTAAGTATGTATTCTCATCAATGTGGTATCATGATATTATTTTTTTTATTTTATTTTTAAAGAGAAGCTGCAATGGCTACATTTATAAGCCCACCTTCACACGTGTAGTTTTTGCTGCAATTTTGTTTTGCCAAAGCCAGGAGTACTTTATAAATTAATGACTTCTATATTTCTCTTTTGGATCGAAACTAGTTTTTTGGCTAAAAATAAATCTAAATCAAAAGTGCTTGTGTGATTCCAGCATAAAACAAAGAATGTTTCTTGTTGACATATATTTATAAAGGTTTTCTTGAGGAAACGCTCAATAAGATGCTGTTCATGCAAAATAATGCATACATTATGTATCATCTCATAGGTAAGAACAAATGTAACGCCCCAGAGTGGCATTACCCCTTCTGCACCCCGCTACTGTCTTTATTGGTTAACATCATGTCATCTTATGTATTTATTGCAGGTCCTTCACATTGTACATTGCTACTGTTATGTTCAAGTGAAATTTACCTTGTTCACCAGAAGGTGGCAGCAAGCATGGCAGAGCTACAGTTAACGAGAATGGAACCCTTATTTTCATTCTAACTCTCCCTCTAAGGAGGGGAGGGGACTAGTTAGTTAGAGGTCAGTCTAGCTTACCCCCAGCTAGGGGAAGAAAGCAAGGGCTGGGCACGTCGCAGTTGGACGTGCCCCAGCTAAGCGAAGAAAGCCGGCTAAAGCACCTTCAACTCTGCTGGATATGGAGGCCACAGCCTGAAGCCTCAGAAGCCAGGAAGTAGACTTCGCTGGTATAACTTAAGAGACAGACTACCGTGAGAAGTTGCAGCATCC
Organism: Bufo gargarizans; assembly: GCF_014858855.1. Taxonomy (NCBI): domain Eukaryota; kingdom Metazoa; phylum Chordata; class Amphibia; order Anura; family Bufonidae; genus Bufo; species Bufo gargarizans. Next base: position 255,875,476 of record NC_058083.1, read on the forward strand.
AGACGAAGCTAAGTTATACAGCTACCCTGTTAGTACATCAAAGTCAGAAGAGCAACAGATGTAGCAGAGACGAGTTTGCATGCCAGAGTTTTAATACTAAAGCATGCTGGAACCAAGATAAAGTCTGTAAACCGTTTGGTGAAACGTTAATGCAAAGTATGCTTTTCAACTTCATCACAAGTTCTGGACTCAATTTATTCTTCATCCGCAAGTTAACTTTTCCCCTTTTATTACTTCTGAAGACAATGCCTGGGGTCCAGCTTATCCAGGTAGGAGCAACGTGACACAACATTACTTTAATGGACATTGCAAGCCACCTTATACCACTCGGCCATTCCTACACCTGGGTACCACCAACCACAAACATCATTTCTTAAAGTGACTCTGTCCCGTTGTTGCTTCACTGCAACTGGCATCACGCTGTCGGATGCTGCACAAAGGAAGCTAACAAATTGCTCAATGTAAGAGATAAAAAATATCAGAGTAGAGACTGGTCTTTCAGAACATAATTCAGCAAAGTAGTCTAACTCTTTTAGTGTCTTAAATGTAACCTTGATAAACTGAAGATATATGACCTCTGGAAGAGGAATTTTCGGATAAAGTGAACAAGAAATGCACTCCTGCAGTTTTATTGGCATTACTATATTTACAGTTCAAGATAAGTGAATTTCTCAAAAATTAGATTCGGCCTGTTCGCCAAATTGTTCGAAAAAATTTGGTTCGATATGAATTCATTCTCGATGTATCGCATGAAATTTTTTTATTTTGCCTCTATTCTCCCACTATTTGAACTCAGAACCTTCTACATTGCAGCCAAGAACTTTAAGCATTACGCTATATAGCTACATGTTAACCTGCACTAAAATATAAAAAGATACTTCTACTGTATAGGAATACTTACTACATGACAAACTACTATGAGGTTTTTCTGACATAGTTTATCATTCAGCGTTATAGCTGAGTGGTTAAAGTCCTGCCTCTAATGTAGAAGGTTGTGAGTTCAAATCCCAGCAGAAACTTTTCAGAAATAGAGGCTAAATGAGATTTAACTACACTGGGTGTCCCCAAGCACTGACTCCATATATGGAGTCAGAGCAGGAACTCCTAAGCCGTGGATTCACACTGGGGGATTCCCTCTCTGTACAGTGATCTTCTGCATAGACCTCAGTGGAACCCGATTCTTCAGAGCAGGGGGTGGTTTAATGCTCGGGTTCTCCTATTGACTTCCTTCTGTAGAGCACCTGAGCATCACAAAGTGTTCTACTCGAGCACCAGAGCACCCGAGCACTTTGGTGCTCGATCAACGCTACTGTTGGCAGCTGATTCCACATAGATGTCCACATATAACAGAACCTGTTATATTAAAAACTTATACAAGTAGAGCCCCTCGACAGCCTCAATTTATTGGAGAGTGGAGAGGGTGTCAGCAGTAAGTTTGTGTTGATGTCACTGGTTATTCTGCCCTGACTCTGATCCGTCAAAACAAAAAACCCAAAAAAATGGATCCTGTCTGTGGAGATTTGGTCAGCATTTGGTCACTAATCCATCAGTATTGCTAAAGCCCCTCCAAAAAAACAGGAGTGGATCCAAAGCAGAGATGACACGTGAATGGAAAATTTTATGTCTTCTGTGTTTTGTACCCACTCCTGCTTTTGGCTACCAAATCATAAACCAATTCTGATGCAAAATAGGGACCGTGTCAGGCAGGCCTTACAGCTGTTACATAGACAGGATCAGTTGTGCATCTCATTTTTCCTTCCTACTGACAGAGCAGAAGGGTCAAATAAATGATGATGTCAGCCAGGCCGAAAGGAAAAATAGTGGCCCAGTTGAGAAGTGGAAAGAGTAGAAACAGCATGAAAAGTCCACGGAGTGGCCCTATGACATAGTAGTGAGGCGGAAGCAGCATGAGAAGACCACAGAGTGGCCCAATGACAGCGTGGAGTTGGCGGCAGCAGCATCAGGAGGCCACAGAGTGGCATAACGAGTATAGAGGTGGCGACAGCAGCAGCATCAGGAGGAGGCCATAGGGTGACACAATGACAGTGTGGAGATGGCAGCATCAGGAGGCCACAGGGTGGGACAATGACAGTGTGGAGGTTGCAGCAGCAGCATCAGGAGGAGGCCAACGGGTGGCACAATGACAGTGTGGAGGTGGTAGCAGCATGAGGAGACCACAGAGTGGCACAATGACAGGGTGTGGAGATGGCAGCAATATCAGGAGGAGGCCACAGGGTGGCACAATGACAGAGTGTGCTGTTTCCCTTACCCCTTTCCCTCCTATGTTCGGTGTGGTGTTTCCCTCCCACACCCGAATGTGACATTCAATAGTAGGTCCAACATATGGAGAGTGGAATTCCAACGGGTGAAAAGGTCACATATAAACCTATGTTGGGGGATGCCATTCTGCTGCTGCAGCTCAAGGAGGGTGTGCTTTGCTGTGTATGAGTGGCTGAAGTGCATGCAAAGTTTCCTGGCCATTTTTGGGATGTCTTGTAGATGGGTGGAAGACTTCAGGAACCACTGACAACCAGATTGAACACGTGTGCCATGCAGGGCACATGGCTCAGCCCTCCTTGGCGCAGCACCGACACCATGTTCTTCCAGTTGTCGGTTACCATGGTTCCGATTTTAAGTTGTTGCGGAGAAAGACAGGATTCGATTTCTTGATGAAGGACATGGGGCAGATCCTCACCTGTGTGACTCCGTTCGCCCAGGCAAACTAGGTGCAGAACAGTGTAACACTGCTGTGCCCTGCACATGTGGTATGCTGGAGGGGTGCTGTGATTTGTCCCTGCAGTGGAGGCAGAGGACACGGTGGAGGATGAGTAGACAAAGGTGGACATTGTCACAGGACCAATGACGTGAGAACGTGGAGGCGTAAGCGGCGTCGCCTGGCCAAGTTGCTGGTGTGGCTGTGCTGGAACATTCACCCAGTGTGCCGTAAAGGACATGTATTGTCCCTGACGGTAGTTATAGCTCCACACGTCAGCGCTGCCATGCACTTTGGCAGACACCAACAGGCTCCAGGACTGACCCACCTTCTGTTCTACATGTGTGTGCAGGGCTGGTACTGCTTTTTTGGCAATTAAATGACGGCTTGGGACTCTCCACCTCGGCTGGGCAGAAGCCATTAGTTCTCTGAAAGGTGCAGAGTCCACCACTTGGAAAGGGAGGGACTGCAGCAACAGCAACTTGGACAGGAGCACATTCAGCTTCTGCGCCGTTGGATGAATGCATGCATACTGTTGTCTCTTGGCAATCGCTTTGGTGATCAATTGCTGACAAAATTAATGACAAGGAGTAGGAGGGTGAGGAGCAGGAGCATCAGGACCAGCAGATGATGGAAAGGACAGACAGCTTTCTTCGGCTGAGGTGGTGGAGCCTTGACTGCCTGAAATCGGGTGCGTGCCATTGGGTGATGCAGTGGTTGCTGCGGCAGGCTGAACCACCACATAGGAGCCACGGTTCCCCCATGACTCTATATGGTGACGCTCCAGATGTTGACGCAGGGCCGTGGTGCAAACATTGGCACCCTGGCCATGCTTTACCTTCTGCCTACAGATTCTACATATGGCTATGTTTACCTCCTCTGGCAGCTTAATAAAAAAAACTACCACACTGCTGCCACCCTGCTGACTCCCGGCCACACTAGCGACTTTCTGGCTCCGCCGCTGCTCACGGGCAAGCTGCCACCCTCTTATCCTGATGATAATGAAGCCTCTAATTCACCCATCTCCAAAGTGCGATCAGCTACATCATCATCATCGAGTACTGTCTGCACGTCACTGATGTCCTCCTCAATGGTCTCTGGGTCAGGAGCCTGACTGCTTGCAAGACCAGCTCTCACGCCACTCTCCTCATCACTACTTGCATGACTACCGGAGCAAGCAGCGGATGTCTCCTTCACATATTGACTGGCCAGTAGCCATTCTATTAGCTCGTCCTCGCTGTATAATGTAGCTGAGCCCACAGCATATAATACTTCTCTGGCTGAGGCAACAGAAAAGGACAGAGGCAGGTTGGGTACAGGTGAGGGCACAGGGCCTGCTCCCGGACCATGCCAACTAAGGGTTGTGTCTGACGAACCCACCGACTCTTGGCTGGGGGTGTATGATGTCACTTGGGATGAAGTTGATGACTGAGTCAACCATTCAAGAACAGCTGGGTTGCTGGTCAAGACACAACCGCTAGATGACACCGGGAGCTCAGGCCTCCCGATGTGACTCCTGCTGCCACACCCCCTTACTCTGCTGCGACCTGTGCCTGTGCCAGAAACATTTAGGCCTCTGCCATTCTCCTGTGCGGTACCTGGCACTTCTCTGTCTGACAAACTGTTAGATCAAATAAATAAATAAAAAGGAAATTAAAACACCTGAAACAAGGTCTGTAATTTTCTAACTTCACCACACAACGGCTAATAAGCCCCTTCTTTTTCCCACTAGTACACGCCAAAAGGTCTTTAAAACATATAACTGCACCGCTTAATGGCAAATAGGCCCTTATTTTTTCCCACTTCTACACGCCACAAAAGGTATTAGAACATATAACTGCACTGCTTCACGGCAAATAGTATATATTTTTTTGCCACTAATACATGCAAAAAAGGGATTTGGAACATATAACTGCACTGCTGAATGACAAGTAGGTCGTTACTTTTTTCCACTTATACACTCCACTTAAGGCTTTAGAACATATAACTGTACCACTGAATGGCAAAAAATATATATTTTTTTGCCACTTAGTACACTGGAAAATGTCTGAATCCAAGATGGCTGAGGCTATTTATAGGGCTGTGACATCACATGGCTGGCTGCTGATTGGCTGCATGCATGGCATTGTGGGTGATCCCGCCTTCCCAGAGTTTCTTGCTCCATGTCCTAACACATGTAGCAGCCATTTTAGAAAAAAATGCGATTTGTTACTACGAAGCGTGAGGAAATTCGGATTCGGTGTGAATCTAATTTTTCCTGAAATTGGGATCTAATTCCAACTTTGATTCGCTCATGTCTATTTACAGCAGGCATCCTCAAACTACGGCCCTCCAGCTGTTGTAAAACTACAACTCCCACAATGCCCTTCTGTAGGCTAATACCTCTAGGCTGTTCGTGCATGCTGGGAGTTGTAGTTTTGCAACAGCTGGAGGGCCGCAGTTTGAGGATGCCTTATTTACAGTGAATACTATATGATGTACTGACTGCTCCCTAGTAGATAGCTGCCATCAAATCTCAATAAATTATTGTTAAAATGTTTTTTTTGCTTGGGTGACTAAGTAAAGTTCAGGAAATAATTAATTTATTACAGTATAACAATTCAGTGACAGGTATAGTTCATTTAACAGCAAGACAGGCAATTATCTTTGGAACACAGCAGAAATAAATTGTCTAGCATTATAATATAATTAACAGGAGCAGCATGATAAACAGACAAACCTAATTATAGTGACGTGAATTTGGAGATCAAATTTTTTACCACGATATTTACAGTACTAAATGGGTCAATTCATCAGACAAAGGCCACTTTCTCAATGGAAGAGACAAGGGATTTGTTCATACGCATCAGAATTGTTTATTAAATGCAATTTGTCTATTTAAAAAAAAATATTATTTCAAATGCAAATGGCACACTTGAAATGAACTCTGGACCTTTTATCTGCTCATTGTAATTGGGATAATGAGGGAATAACACACACCTGGAACAGCTGAGAAGCCAATTGCCCCATTACTTTTGGTCCCTTAACAAGTGGGAGGGACATATGCAAACTGTTGTAATTCCTACACCGTTCACCTGATTTGGATGTAAATACCCACAAATTAAAGCTGACAGTCTGCAGTTAACGCGCATCTTGTTTGTTTCATTTCAAATCCATTATGGTGGTGTATAGAGCCAAAATGTTTTGAATTGTGTCGATGCCCCAATATTTTGGACCTGATTGTATATATGTATATATATATATATATATATATATATATATATATATACACTGCCTGTCCCCAAAGTTGTCATTTGGATTTAACTAAGCAAATAGTTATGAGCCTCCTATTGGATAATTACTGCATGGGCGATTATCTTTCAGCTGGCAATAAGTTATTGACCCCCAACTGGTGCAATGAGTTGCTTCTCATTTCTTAAACAACCATGTCAAAAGACACATCTCGTGGTCGTGGAAAAGATGTTAGTCTGCTTGAGAAGGGTCAAATCATTGGCATGCATCAAGCAGAGAAAACATCTAAGGAGACTGCAGAAACTACTAAAATTGGGTTGAGAACTGTCCAACGCATTATTAAAAACTGAAAGGATAGTGGGGACCCATCGTATTCGAAAAATAAATGTGGCGAGAAAAAAATCCATGAATGATCGTGATCGGTGATCACTTAAATGTTTGGTGAAATCAAATAGAAGAAAAACAACAGTAGAACTCAGGGCTATGTTTAATAGTGAAAGTAAGAGCATTTTCACACACACAATGCGAAGGGAACTCAAGGGATTGGGACTAAACAGCTGTGTTGCCATAAGAAAACCACTAATCAGTGAGGCAAACCAGAAAAAAGGCTTACATTTGCTAGGGAGCATAAATATTGGACAATGGAGCAATGGAAGAAGGTCATGTGGTCTGATGAGTCCAGATTTACCCTGTTCCAGAGTGATGGGTGCATTAGAGTAAGAAAAGAGGCAGATTAAGCGATGCACCCATCATGCCTAATCAGGGGTGAACACAGACAGCAGAGGGCCTCTGTGCAAAGAATGAATGTGCCTGCCCCCCCCCCCAAAAGCCAAATTCGCAACCTAACCTATTCCGTCCTAACATTACTTATAGCAATACAAAACATACAGGGTATGCTGGATCCAGTGAATTCCAGCAGGCTGTTCTCTGCTGGAACAGCCTGCCAGAATGTCATGGCCTTTGTTGTGCACTGACACTTATGCCACACTTGCTGCTGCCTGTGGCAATGTGTTGCTGTTTCAGCATGCGGGGGCAACGTCATGGCCTTTGTGGTGTGTGCCGTGACATGGTTGCCTTGCATGTTGTTGCCTTGCATCTTACCTGTGGCTAGAGGCCAGGAGTCTGTAGTACTCCAGCCATGGTGTGTGTTGGAGTTATGCTCCTGGTCTTCATGCTCCATCTCCCAGAGTTAGGGCCTCCTAGTGGGACATCGAGGTCTCCAGCGATGTCTTCCCTCCCTCACCTGTTATGTTGTTTGGTGTGTTTCATGTTGGGGTTTAGTTGTTTATGTCATGTCTGGTGTTCCATGTCAGGTCTGTTTGGTGTTGTGATCTGCATGAATGTTTTATATTTTCCCCAGCCTATTGTTGTACCATATGCCTGTATGCAGCGCTGCCTAGAGCTTCCATGCATCTGGTGTTCGCATGGAAGTCCGGGTAGATGTTTGGCACCGTCTTTCCATCTCTGCTGTGGCAGGTAAGTGTTGGTTGTTGGTAGTATTCTGTTGTCACACTGTGTACTTACCTTCCATTCAGTTGCTGCATATGGTCTTTTCCCTTCTGTTACTAGGCCTGTGGGAGACTCAAATTTATCCGTGTCGATGTGCCATACCCCCAGCGCCCCATCAGACTCAGATCACACTAAAAATAAATAATTAAAACTTACCTCTCCTGCTCCGCTGCTCTCCGTGTAACTGATGTGAGTGCCTGCCCTGCTGGTCTCCAACAGCCGGCGCTACACAGTCACATGACCTGACTGCGTACAGCGTCAGGTCATAGTGCGCGCTGTACGCAGTTAGTGATGAGCGGCAGGGGTCATATTCGAATTTGCAATATTTCGCGAATATTTTTTTAGAATATTCGTCGAATATTTGAAAATTCACGATTTTTTTTTTTTACTTGAAGAATCGGCAAGGTAATGATTGTGTAATATGCAATTTTTTGTAATTCGAATTTTCTGATTTATTGCAAATTTTTCAACTTACAACTATTAGACAAAGAAGATTATAGCACTATATTAGCTAAATTGCTCTATATTCGATTTTTTCGAATATTCGCTATATTGCTATAACTTTGTTTTTTCAAATATTCGTAATATTCTAAAACAAGAATATATAGCAATATAGCGAATATAAAAAAAAAAAAAAACGAATATAGAGCATTTTAGCTAATATAGTGCCATAATCTTCTTTGTCTAATAGTTGTAATTTTTTTCTCATCTGAAGTTCAGATTGGAAAAAAATTACAACTATAAAAAAAAAGATTATAGCAGTATATTAGCTAAATTGCTCTATATTCGTTTTTTTCGAATATTTGCTATATTGCTATAACTTTGTTTTTTCGAATATTTGTAATATTGTAAAACAAGAATATATATCAATATAGCGAATATTCGAAAAAACGAATATAGAGCAAAATTTACAGACACTACTACTCCTAAAGTCAAGTATATTGCAGCCTTCTTATTGTCCCACAAGCTAGAAGCAGGGAGGGATCATGTGTACTGATAAAAAAAAAAAAAAAGGGGAAAAAAAAAATTGAATATTCGAAATTACGAATATATATAACTATATTCTAAATATTTGTGAATTTTCGAAGTACCTATATTCGCGATAAAAATTCTAAATTCGAATATTCGTGATCAACACTATACGCAGTCAGGCTGGAGTAGACCAGGGAGGAAGTGGAGCCAGAGGGGTAAGTAAGCGCCGATCTCTTGCATACTAGTGAACGCTTCTGGATGCGCTTACTAGTATGATACTAGTGAGCACTTTCAGAAGCGCTCACTAGTATGAATGTGCCCCGCACATGCCGGGCCCCTGTGCAGCTGAACCGGCTGCACCAGCTTATGTCCGCCCCTGTGCCTAGTGCCTACTGTATAAGCCTGTGGGGGCAGTGCTATGATCTGGGGTTGCTGCAGTTGGTCAGGTCTAGGTTCAGCAACAGTATGTGCTCCAAGAATGAGGTCAGCTGACTACCTGAACATACTGATTGACCAGGTTATTCCATCAATGGATTTTTTTCTTCCTTGATAGCATGGGCATATTCCAAGATGACAATGCCAGGATTCATTGGGCTCAAATTGTGAAAGAGTGGTTCAGGGAGCATGAGACATCATTTTCACACAGGGATTGGCCACCACATTGTCCAGACCTTTGGGATGTGCTGGAGAAGGCTTTGCGCAGAAGTCAGACTCTACCATCATAAATGCAAGATCTTGGTGAAAAATTAATGCAACACTGGATGGAAATAAATCTTGTGACATTGCAGAAGCTTATCGAAACAAGCCCTTGGCCCTATCTTATATGAAGGATGGCCTTATGCCTATCCCATGCATGCTTAAAATCCTTTACTGTATTTTCAGCTACCACTTCTGCAGGAAACAAAGAAACATAGAATGTGTCGGCAGATGAGAACCATTTGGCCCATCTAGTCTGCCCAATATACTGTATACTATGGATAGCCCCTGGCCCTATCTTATATGAAGGATGGCCTTATGCCTATCCCATGCATGCTTAAACTCCTTCACTGTAGGATAGCTATTCCATGCATCCACTACTCTCTCATCAAAGTAAGGGCTGTTTCACACGAGCGGATACCGTGCGTGACATCCACTCCGTGAAAGAGTGCCAAGACCCGATGCAGACTGCAGAGGCACGGAGCATTAACATGATTGATAATGCTCCGTGCCTCTCTGTGATCTCTTTACTACGAAATCACAGTGAGATAAAGTGATTGCATCAGTCTGCATCGGGTCTTGGCACTCTTTCACGGAGCGGATGTCACGCACAGCATCCGCTCGTGTGAAACAGCCTTAATACTCCCTGATATTACTTTTAAACCTTTGCCCCTCTAATTTAAAACTATGTCCTCTTGTAGCAGTTCATGTTCACATTATTAAAGTTTACTACTCTACGAGGTGTGTGGATTTATTTTCTTTTTTTTGCGTGTGTGTTGTGGTGGAGGGCGTGATTGCATGCTAGGGTGTGGAAAGGTGGGATCCAGGGGGCCCAAGTAAATTATTGCCCAGGGTCCAATCAATATTAAAGAAGGCTCTGGGTGTAATTACAACTATGGTGTCCCCATTCATTTCTATAGGACAACTCCGTCCTGTTTAAGTGAATAGCTGATCGGCGGAGGTGCCAGGAGTGCCCCCTTCCGACATTGATGACCTGTCCTGAGGACATATTATTTTTCTTTTGCAACCTTAAATCTAAATGTCTATAAGTAATAAATCAAGGCAACTGGAATTACTGTAGATTTCTTGAAAACGTTTCACTCGTTCTTCCAACGAGCTTTCTCAATTCTGAGTGACTGGGAATAAATGGGAATAAATATGTACCTGAATCAACATCTGGTAATTATACCCAGCATGGGGGGTCAAAGGTCTTGATTCCATTATCCTAATTGGAGTCAGTAGGTGATAATGACCTCCCTAATCTAAATCTAAATGATTAATAAAAATGATATTAATAACATATGAGGTACTTAACAAATATATTTACATTAAAATCATATGCGCCCATCCACCACAGCAAAGTGACCACTTTTAGATTACACTGTACTCTATAATGACTCCTCTGTTTGTTGCAATAGGCCTCATGAATGAATTCAGAGAAGGTAGGATCCAACAATATGCTGCACTAATTAAAAGCAGCCTTAGGAAAGATGGATGGTTACTGGTGCAAGGCCAAAATAGAGGCAGCCACATTGTTAAATGCATACTGCAAACATAAAAGTTAGTGAACAACTCAACAACACTATAGATTTTAATTTTTACTAATGCTATATTCACTATACAGATGAACATGCAATACTTAGTAAATATATTTTGATCAAAATATTTTGTGCCCATCCACTAAAACAAGGAGAACTTTTTCAGATGAGACCCTACACAGTATTCATGTGGAGGTATGGCTGCCTCCTTTATGGTCATGCATTCCTAAATAAATATTTCCCAAAGTTTGTTATTTGATGAATGCAATGACTGTCACATACTAAGGACTGTGAGACAGTGAAGCCCTGATTTCAAACCACCCCACTATCCCTACCTACTTGCAGTCCTAAATGGCTGGACCACAACTGGTTGACAGTCCCTATGCTACTGAGGTGCACAGATAGACAAACAGACGCGCAGACAAACTAAGACAATAAAGCAGAGTCGACAGTAAATGGGTCGAAACCAAACGGGCTATAAAAGTACCAAACATGAGCCAGAGAATAGTCAAAAGACGAGACGAGGGCAGAAACACTGGGAAGCAATATGGAACAAGGGAAAACACTGGAAATGGCGTATAGACAGGGCGGTATTAAAATAAAGCCCTAGGTCTTTGCACCAGAGTACGATTTGTCCGCGGGCCCGGCACTCCAATAGGTCAGACACAAAAGTAAAAATGTACTGAACAGATCGGCTGTCAGTCAGTCCACTGCCTCTCTCTCCAAACGCACGGGTGCTGCAGGGAGAAACAGAGCATTGCACAAGGCTGCTAAGGAAGCAGCCGCATCACCGGGAAGCATGGCTCAGCAGCGTGTCACTCCCAGTACAGGTAAGTTTATTACAAATTACAGCTAGATTCTACTTTTCCTGAATTCATTTGAAGCCTGCTGGCATAAGAAGAGGACTTATTATAAAGTAGGTTCTCATCTAAAAGAGGTCACCTTGCTGTAGTGAGTGGGCACAAATGATTTTGATCAAATTATACAGTACAGACCAAAAGTTTGGACACACCTTCTCATTCAAAGAGTTTTCTTTATTTTCATAACTATGAAAATTGTAGATTCACACCGAAGGCATCAAAACTATGAATTAACACATGTGAAATTATATACATAACAAAAAAGTGTGAAACAACTGAAAATATGTCATATTCTAGGTTCTTCAAAGTAGCCACCTTTTGCTTTGATTACTGCTTTGCACACTCTTGGCAATCTCTTGATGAGCCTCAAGAGGTAGTCACCTGAAATGGTTTTCACTTCACAGGTGTGCCCTGTCAGGTTTAATAAGTGGGATTTCTTGCCTTATAAATGGGGTTGGGACCATCAGTTGCATTGTGGAGAAGTCAGGTGGATACACAGCTGATAGTCCTACTAAATAGACTGTTAGAATTTGCATTATGGCAAGAAAAAAGCAGCTAAGTAAAGAAAAACAAGTGGCCATCATTACTTTAAGAAATGAAGGTCAGTCAGTCCGAAAAATTGGGAAAACGTTGAAAGTGTCCCCAAGTGTAGTCACAAAAACCATCATGCGCTACAAAGAAACTGGCTCACATGCGGACTGCCCCAGGAAAGGAAGACCAAGAGTCACCTCTGCAGCGGAGAATAAGTTCATCCGAGTCACCAGCCTCAGAAATCGCAGATTAACAGCAGCTCAGATTAGAGATCAGGTCAATGCCACACAGAGTTCTAGCAGCAGACACATCTCTAGAACAACTGTTAAGAGGAGACTGTGTGAATCAGGCCTTGATGGTAGAATATCTGCTAGGAAACCACTGCTAAGGACAGGCAACAAGCAGAAGAGACTTGTTTGGGCTAAAGAACACAAGGAATGGACATTAGACCAGTGGAAATCTGTGCTTTGGTCTGATGAGTCCAAATTTGAGATCTTTTGTTCCAACCACCGTGTCTTTGTGCGACGCAGAAAAGGTGAATGGATGGACTCTACATGCCTGGTTCCCACCGTAAAGCATGGAGGAGGAGGTGTGATGTTGTGGGGGTGCTTTGCTGGTGACACTGTTGGGGATTTATTCAAAATTGAAGGCATACTGAACCAGCATGGCTACCACAGCATCTTGCAACGGCATGCTGTTCCATCCGATTTGCGTTTAGTTGGACCATCATTTATTTTTCAGCAGGACAATGACCCCAAACACACCTCCAGGCTGTGTAAGGGCTATTTGACCATAAAGGAGAGTGATGGGGTGCTGCGCCAGATGACCTGGCCTCCACAGTCACCGGACCTGAACCCAATTGAGATGGTTTGGGGTGAGCTGGACCGCAGAGTGAAGGCAAAAGGGCCAACAAGTGCTAAGCATCTATGGGAACTCCTTCAAGACTGTTGGAAGACCATTTCAGGTAACTACCTCTTAAAGCTCATCAAGAGAATGCCAAGAGTGTGCAAAGCAGTAATCAAGGCAAAAGGTGGCTACTTTGAAGAACCTAGAATATGACATATTTTCTGTTGTTTCACACTTTTTTGTTATGTATATAATTCCACATGTGTTAATTCATAGTTTTGATGCCTTCAGTGTGAATCTACAATTTTCATAATCATGAAAATAAAGAAAACTCTTTGAATGAGAAGGTGTGTCCAAACTTTTGGTCTGTACTGTATATGCTAAGCATTTCGTATTCATTTATATAGCGAATCTAGCCACAGCGATGCGCACCTGCACATTTATTTAATTTTATAGGATGTGCTGACTAAAAGAATTACACAATACATTACCTTTGACAGATATAGCAAGCATCAAACACAATTCACATTCCCCTTAAAGGGGTTGTCTCACTTCAGCAAGTGGCATTTATGTAGAGAAAGTCAAGTCAATACAAGGCACTTCCTAATGTATTATGATTGTCCATATTGCTTACTTCGCTGGCTGGATTCATTTTTTCATCACATTACACACACTGCTTGTTTCCATGGCTATGACCACGTAGCAATACATCAGCAGTGGCCATGCTTCCACACTATAGAAAAAAGCACCAGCCTCTCTGGTGACCGGGACTGTGGGACCTCACATAGGCTATAGCTTTTTCCTATAGTGTGCAATCACGACCACCACTGATGGATTGCAGGGTGGACGTAACCATGGAAACGAGCAGTGTATAATGTGATGGAAAAATGAATAAAGCCAGCAAAGGAGGCAATATGGACAATCACAATACATTAGTAAGTGCCTTTCATTAACTTTCTCTACATGATTAATGCTATTTGCTGAAGTAAGACAACCCCTTTAATAGTGAGCGCCAAATATTTCCTCAAAAGTGAAGTCCTCACATACTTCAAGTCCTTTGGCAGTCCCCTGTTTTGGCATGGAGGTACATTGGTCCTAATGGTGTAATGTGATTGTCCTGGCTTCCTATCACGATCGGCGTAACTGTCACATACGTGACACGGAGGGAGGAAAAGAGGGAGGCCCTGCCCTAGTGAGAGGGAAGGTGGTGACCCCTGACTCACCTTGCGACTGGCGCCTGGCTGCCCTGTCGTCCCTAGACGGGTTCCTCACCCGTACGCCGATCACGTGCCTAAAACCCTGGCTTTCCCTAGGATGAGCCCTAGATAGTGAACAGGGCGGTGGGAACACTAGTCCGCACCACTAGCTCTAAAGGAAAACACCAAGGGGAGGACAGACAATACAAACTAAACATATAATCCCAGGAGGGCAACAACAGGGGACAACAAAAGCCCAACAGGGATCCGGAGGGTAGCACTCTGGAACAACAACCAGATTCTCAGCTCCAGTGGGTCAGCATAGATGTCCAGGCAGGAAGCTCTATAACTGGCAACAAGAGAAGTGTGAGAGGAGAATATAAGGAGTTTGGGAGTGGCAGACAAGAAACAGCTGAGGAGGAGAAGCTACGGATCCCTGAGTGAGACAAAAAGGATAGCAATGCAAACACAGAAAACAAACACTAAGAAACACCGTGATCTTTAGACATAGAGCGCGCAGCCACCCGCTGCGACTTCCTGACCCCGGGTATAACGGAGTCAGACGTGGCTCTTGACACCCTCGTGACACTTCCTGTTAGTTCTGAAACATCAGTGGTTAAAGGGGTTGTATGGTGCAAAGATATTGATATTGATTAGTGGGGGTTCGACTTCTGGAATGCCTGCTGATCAGCTGTTTGAAGAAGTAGTGGCCCTCCTGCGAATTACCTGCACATCATCTCGCTTGTAGAGGCAGCTCAGTGTAATTACAACTGCTTGACCCATTCAAGTGAATGGGAAGAGCAGTCCTAATTATACTGTGTTGTGAGATGTCACGCAAGTAATTTTGAAGAGGAAAACATCACTCACACAAGTGCCACTATCCCTTCAAACGGTTGATCAGCAGGGGGTGGAGGGCTGGAGCTAGACCCATGCCGATCTTAAGAGGAAGCAATGCTCCCACAAGTGCCACTACTTCTTTAAACAGCTGATCGTCAGTGATGAGGATTGGTCATCAATATCTTTGCACTGCACAACCCCTTTTAATGACAGCAAATAAGCTGTGTAAGAAAGAGGACTTGGGTATATTGGTGGGCCGTAAATTGAACATTATTAGCTTTTGCCAAGACGAAGAAAGTCATGTTAGGCATTAAGAGAGGCATTCATGTGCATGGAAAGACATTGTTTTGCCTACATACAAATTCAAGGGAGATTTATTTACCTAGTAATCAGCGATGGCACTCTGGCTGTGGTGAAACTACAACTCCCAACATGCTCCATTCATTTCTATGGAGTTCTGAGAACAGCCAAGAAAGTGTACATCCTGGGAGCCGTAGGTTTACCACAGCTGGAGTGCCGGAAGTCGGCCATCACAAGTCTACAGTAGTTGGACATGGTGTTTTCTGACAATCATCTATATAGAAAGTGTCAGAAATGCTCATAAATACAGTAGGTTCAACTATTTCTAAAACATTTATTTGTATAAAAAAAAATGTAGGGATTGGATTGTCTAATTTATTAACCAACAAATTGGGATAAATATATTGATACATTTGCCCCATTATGTTCAGTGTTTCCTGTGCATTAACATAGTAATAGTATATAAGGCCGAAAAAAAGACATTTGTCCATCCAGTTCGGCCTGTCATCCTGCAAGTTGATCCAGAGGAAGGCAAAAAAAAAACTGAGGTAGAAGCCAATTTTCCTCACTTTAGGGGAATAAAAAATTCCTTCAATCAGGCAATCAGAATAACTCCATGGATCAACGACCCCTCTCTAGTAGCTATAACCTGTAATATTATTACGCTCCAGAAATACATCCAGGCCCCTCTTGAAGTCTTTTAGTGACCTCACCATCACCACCTCCTCAGGCAGAGATATAGAAAGATACTGTAGCTGTGCTACAATGGTGGCAGAGAAAGGGGAGCAAACATATCATTGGATAGTACAGATATCTAAATGATAATTTTTATTCCTAGGCCTACTGTATAACCATAACAAACAGGCTGGTACTCACATCTCCTTGTTCTAGCAGAAGGGCCAGTTGTTGGGCTTGGCTCCTGCTATATCAGGCACTTGACTTGTTACTGTGGTTTCCAGCTTCAACTCCTCCCTGTAATGCCCTCTGATATCACCTAATAATGGCCTGGGCATGCTGGGAGTTGTAGTCCTCTTTAATATCTCCTCTGTGTATTGTCCTCAGATATTACTTGATAACAGTCTGGATATGCTGGATAGCCCTCTCCTCTTAGGCCACCTCCCTGTAATGTTCTCTGGTATCACATGACAGTCTGGGCATGCTGGGAGTTGTAGTTCTCTCCTTTTATACCTCCTCACTGTAATGTCCTCTGATATCACATAACAGGTTGGACATGCTTGGAATTGTAGTTCACACCACTTATACCCCCTGCCTGTAATGTTCGATACCAAACTCTTGGAGGCAGTGTCGAAAAGCATTACATTTAACATATAGTGTTGATCACGAATATTCGAATTTCGAATTTTTATCGCGAATATAGGTACTTCGAAAATTCGAAAACATTTTGAATATAGTTATATATATATATTCGTAATTTCGATTTTTTATTTTTTTTTGAATCAGTACACATGATCCCTTCCTGCTTCTAGCTTGTGGGCCAATAAGAAGGCTGCAATATACTTGACTTTAGGATTAGCGATGAGTGGCAGGGGTCATATTCGAAAATGCACGATTTTATTTCTTTTTTTAAATCGGCAAGGTAATGATTGTGTAATATGCGAATTTTCGTAATTCGAATATTCGCATTCAAATTTTTATTGCAAATTTTTCAACTTTTAGACAAAGAAGATTATAGCACTATATTAGCTAAATTGCTCTATATTCGTTTTTTTCGAATATTCGCTATATTGCTATATATTCTTGTTTTAGAATATTACAAATATTCGAAAAAACAAAGTTATAGCAATATAGCGAATATTCGAAAAATCGAATATAGAGCAATTTAGCTAATATAGTGCTATAATCTTCTTTGTCTAATAGTTGTAATTTTTTTCTCATCTGCACTTCAGATTGGAAAAAAATGACAACTATAAAAAAAAAGATTATAGCACTATATTAGCTAAATTGCTCTATATTAGTTTTTTCGAATATTCGCTATATTGCTATATATTACGAATATTCGAAAAAACTGTTAAAGCAATATAGCGAATATTCGAAAAATCGAATATAGAGCAATTTAGCTAATATAGTGCTATAATCTTCTTTGTCTAATAGTTGTAAGTTGCAAAATTCGCAATAAAAATTCGAATCCGAAAATTCGCATATTACACAATCATTACCTTGCCGATTTTTTTCAAGAAAAAAATCGTGAATTTTCGAATATTCGACTAATATTCTAAAAAATATTCGCAAAATATCGCGAATTCGAATATGACCCCTGCCGCTCATCACTATTCACAAGTAGGTGCCAAGTCTGGTGAGTAAAGCAGTGATCTGTGTTGTAGATTTCTAGTGTAATTTGTATGTATGTAGATTATGGCTTTCATTCTCTGTATTATCGTGCCCCACTGTTCTCGATATGATGCTCCTATTTTTGATGTTATGAAAGTGGTCACCCGAACTGTGGGGTTATGCTGATTGGTGGAGCAGCAGTGAGCAGGACCTATTGCGTGTGTTCACATCAAGGATTTGTCTTACAAAAAACGTATACGTTAAAGGGATTCTGTCACCTCCCCTAACCCAAAAAACGATTTTAAAGCAGCCATGAAGCACAGCTTACCTTGATTAGGCTGTGCTCTTTTATCTTGTAATCCGTCCAGCAGTTTCTGCAAAAAACGACTTTTATTGATATGCAAATGTGTCCTGAAGGTGCCCAGAGGGGCATTTTGTTCCTCTTAGAGAGCCCAGTACCGCCCCTCTTACAGTGCCCAGCCCGCCTTCCTTGCACTGTCTAACCACCCCCAGCCTGCCACAGCCTCTCCTCCCTCTCCTCCCCCTCCCTCACGCCGAACGAACTCTGGCACAGGCGCAGTACCCACTGAGGGCTGCGCCTGTGCGATCAGCAGGAGACTGAGGGCAGGAGCTTCATCCTCGTCACTGGGCATGCGCCGAGCCCAGTGACGTCCGATGCTCGCTCTTCCCTCAGTCAGCAGGGAAGAGCGAACATCGGACGTCACTGGGCTCGGCGCATGCCCAGTGACGAGGATGAAGCTCCTGCCCTCAGTCTCCTGCTGATCGCACAGGCGCAGCCCTCAGTGGGCACTGCGCCTGTGCGAGAGTTCGTTCGGCGTGAGGGAGGGGGAGGAGAGGCTGTGGCAGGCTGGGGGCGGTTAGACAGTGCAAGGAAGGCGGGCTGGGCACTGTAAGAGGGGCGGTACTGGGCTCTCTAAGAGGAACAAAACGCCCCTCTGGGCACCTTCAGGACACATTTGCATATCAATAAAAGTCGTTTTTTGCAGAAACTGCTGGACGGATTACAAGATAAAAGAGCACAGCCTAATCAAGGTAAGCTGTGCTTCATGGCTGCTTTAAAATCGTTTTTTGGGTTAGGGGAGGTGACAGAATCCCTTTAACCACTTCAGCCCCGCTAGCTGAAACCCCCTTCATGACCAGAGCACTTTTTACACTTCGGCACTACACTCCTTTCACCGTTTATCGCTCGGTCATGCAACTTACCACCCAAATGAATTTTACCTCCTTTTCTTCTCACTAATGGAGCTTTCATTTGGTGGTATTTCATTGCTGCTGACATTTTTACTTTTTTTGTTATTAATCGAAATGTAACGATTTTTTTGCAAAAAAATGACATTTTTCACTTTCAGCTGTAAAATTTTGCAAAAAAAACGACATCCATATATAAATTTTTCGCAAAATTTATAGTTCTACATGTCTTTGATAAAAAAAAATGTTTGGGCAAAAAAAAATGGTTTGGGTAAAAGTTATAGCGTTTACAAACTATGGTACAAAAATGTGAATTTCCGCTTTTTGAAGCAGCTCTGACTTTCTGAGCACCTGTCATGATTCCTGAGGTTCTACAATGCCCAAACAGTAGAAAACCCCCACAAATGACCCCATTTCGGAAAGTAGACACCCTAAGGTATTCGCTGATGGGCATAGTGAGTTCATAGAACTTTTTATTTTTTGTCACAAGTTAGCGGAAAATGATGATGATTTTTTATTTTTATTTTTTTCTTACAAAGTTTCATATTCCACTAACTTGCGACAAAAAATAAAAAATTCTAGGAACTCGCCATGCCCCTCACGGAATACCTTGGGGTGTCTTCTTTCCAAAATGGGGTCACTTGTGGGGTAGTTATACTGCCCTGGCAATTTAGGGGCCCAAATGTGTGAGAAGAACTTTGCAATCGAAATGTGTAAAAAATGACCAGTGAAATCCGAAAGGTGCACTTTGGAATATGTGCCCCTTTGCCCACCTTGGCTGCAAAAAAGTGTCACACATCTGGTATCGCCGTACTCAGGAGAAGTTGGGGAATGTGTTTTGGGGTGTCATTTTACATATACCCATGCTGGGTGAGAGAAATATCTTGGCAAAAGACAACTTTTCCAATTATTTTATACAAAGTTGGCATTTGACCAAGATATTTTTCTCACCCAGCATGGGTATATGTAAAATGACACCCCAAAACACATTGCCCAACTTCTCCTGAGTACGGCGATACCACATGTGTGACACTTTTTTGCAGCCAAGGTGGGCAAAGGGGCACATATTCCAAAGTGCACCTTTCGGATTTCGCAGGCCATTTTTTACACATTTTGATTGCAAGGTACTTCTTACACATTTGGGCCCCTAAATTGCCAGGGCAGTATAACTACGCCACAAGTGACCCCATTTTGGAAAGAAGACACCCCAAGGTATTCCGTGAGGGGCATGGCGAATTCCTAGAATTTTTTATTTTTTGTCGCAAGTTAGTGGAATATGAGACTTTGTAAGGAAAAAAGAAAAAAAAAGAAAAATCATCATTTTCCGCTAACTTGTGACAAAAAAAAAATATTCTAGGAACTCGCCGTGCCCCTCACGGAATACCTTGGGGTGTCTTCTTTCCAAAATGGGGTCACTTGTGGCGTAGTTATACTGCCCTGGCAATTTAGGGGCCCAAATGTGTAAGAAGTACCTTGCAATCAAAATGTGTAAAAAATGGCCTGCGAAATCCGAAAGGTGCTCTTTGGAATATGTGCCCCTTTGCCCACCTTGGCTGCAAAAAAGTGTCACACATGTGGTATCGCCGTACTCAGGAGAAGTTGGGCAATGTGTTTTGGGGTGTCATTTTACATATACCCATGCTGGGTGAGAGAAATATCTTGGCAAAAGATAACTTTTCCCATTTTTTTATACAAAGTTGGCATTTGACCAAGATATTTTTCTCACCCAGCATGGGTATATGTAAAATGACACCCCAAAACACATTCCCCAACTTCTCCTGAGTACGGCGATACCAGATGTGTGACACTTTTTTGCAGCCTAGATGCGCAAAGGGGCCCAAATTCCTTTTAGGAGGGCATTTTTAGACATTTGGATCCCAGACTTCTTCTCACACTTTCGGGCCCCTAAAAAGCCAGGACAGTATAAATACCCCACATGTGACCCCACTTTGGAAAGAAGACACCCCAAGGTATTCAATGAGGGGCATGGCGAGTTCCTAGAAAATTTTTTTTTTTTGCATAAGTTAGCGGATATTGATTTTTTTTGTTTTTTTCTCACAAAGTCTCACTTTCCGCTAACTTAGGACAAAAATTTCAATCTTTCATGGACTCAATATGCCCCTCACGGAATACCTTGGGGTGTCTTCTTTCCGAAATGGGGTCACATGTGGGGTATTTATACTGCCCTGGATTTTTAGGGGCCCTAAAGCGTGAGAAGAAGTCTGGAATATAAATGTCTAAAAATGTTTACGCATTTGGATTCCGTGAGGGGTATGGCGAGTTCATGTGAGATTTTATTTTTTGACACAAGTTAGTGGAATATGAGACTTTGTAAGAAAAAACAAAAACAAACAAAAAATTTCCGCTAACTTGTGCCAAAAAAAATGTCTGAATGGAGCCTTACAGGGGGGTGATCAATGACAGGGGGGTGATCAATGACAGGGGGGTGATCAATGACAGGGGGGTGATCACCCATATAGACTCCCTGATCACCCCCCTGTCATTGATCACCCCCCTGGTAAGGCTCCATTCAGACGTCCGTATAATTTTTACGGATCCATGGATCGGATCCGCAAAACACATGCGGACGTCTGAATGGAGCCTTACAGGGGGGTTATCAATGACAGGGGGTGATCAGGGTGATCACCCCCCTGTCACTGATCACCCCCCCTGTAAGGCTCCATTCAGACGTCCGCATGATTTTTACGGATCCATGGATACATGGATCGGATCCGCAAAACACATGCGGACGTCTGAATGGAGCCTTACAGGGGGGTTATCAATGACAGGGGGTGATCAGGGTGATCACCCCCCTGTCACTGATCACCCCCCTGTAAGGCTCCATTCAGACGTCCGCATGATTTTTACGGATCCATGGATACATGGATCGGATCCGGAAAACACATGCGGACGTCTGAATGGAGCCTTTCAGGGGGGTGATCAATGACAGGGGGTGATCAGGGAGTGTATATGGGTGATCACCCGCCTGTCATTGATCACCCCCTGTAAGGCTCCATTCAGACATCCGCATGTGTTTTGCGGATCCGATCCATGTATCCATGGATCCGTAAAAATCATGCGGACGTCTGAATGGAGCCTTACAGGGGGGTGATCAATGACAGGGGGTGATCAGGGAGTGTATATGGGTGATCACCCGCCTGTCATTGATCACCCCCTGTAAGGCTCCATTCAGACGTCCGCATGTGTTTTGCGGATCCGATCCATGTATCCATGGATCCGTAAAAATCATGCGGATGTCTGAATGGAGCCTTACAGGGGGGTGATCAATGACAAGGGGGTGATCAATGACAGGGGGTGATCAGGGAGTGTATATGGGTGATCACCCGCCTGTCATTGATCACCCCCCTGTAAGGCTCCATTCAGACGTCCGCATGATTTTTACGGATCCATGGATACATGGATCGGATCCACAAAACACATGCGGACGTCTGAATGGAGCCTTACAGGGGGGTGATCAATGACAGGGGGGTGATCAATGACAGGGGGTGATCAGGGAGTGTATGTGGGTGATCACCCGCCTGTCATTGATCACCCCCCTGTAAGGCTCCATTCAGACGTCCGTATGCGTTTTGCGGATCCGATCCATGTATCCGTGGATCCGTAAAAATCATACGGACGTCTGAACGGAGCCTGACAGGGGGGTGATCAATGACAGGGCGGTGATCAATGACAGGGGGGTGATCAGGGAGTTTATATGGGGTGATCATGGGTGATCAGGGGTTTATAAGGGGTTAATAAGTGACGGGGGGGGTGTAGTGTAGTGTGGTGTTTGGTGCGACTGTACTGAGCTACCTGAGTCCTCTGGTGGTCGATCCTAACAAAAGGGACCACCAGAGGACCAGGTAGGAGGTATATTAGACGCTGTTATGAAAACAGCGTCTAATATACCTGTTAGGGGTTAAAAAATTCGGATCTCCAGCCTGCCAGCGAGCGATCGCCGCTGGCAGGCTGGAGATCCACTCGCTTACCTTCCGTTCCTGTGAGCGCGCGCGCCTGTGTGCGCGTGTTCACAGGAAATCCCGGCCCTCGCGAGATGACGCGTATATGCGTCGTCGTGCACAGGGCTGCCGCCTCCGGACCGCACATCTGCGTTAGGCGGTCCGGAGGCGGTTAAACGGATGCCTCTGACGGATGCCATACAGTGTCACCTGTCATCATAGAGTTCCATTATAAACAAAAGTATACTATGGTATTGTTTAATTTTCCCCCTCAAGCATATGTGTTAAACTTAGGGCAAAAATGTGACGTGAAGCCAGCGTTAGGCCTCATGCACATGACTATATGTATTTTGTGGTCTTGTCTGTAATGAGGACAATAATAGGACATGTTCTATTTTTTTGCGGAATGGAAATATAGACATATGGAAATTGAATGCAAAACGGAGCAACTTCCGTTTTTTATGTGGACCCATTGCAGTGAATGATTCCGCATATGGTCCGCAAAAAAACCTGAACAGACACAGAATGAAAATACGTTTGCGCGCATGAGGCCTTAAACAGATTTTATACAAATTGCTAGAAGTGTTTTCTAATCATATATATGATATATAATCATAATCATCTTAGCTAATTATAATTTGTGTGGATTTATTGCACTTGTCAAAGGGGTAGTCCAATATTTTGATATGGATGGCCTACCCAACACCCAACACAGATCAGCTGCCTGAAGAGACCATGGCACTGAAGTGAGCACCACAACCTCTTCCTACGCCATAATGTCACTATCCAGCTGATCTGTTACTGATGACCTATCCTGAGGATAGATCAACATCTGAATCTCAGAAAACCCATTTAGTGTGTTTCTTGAGTGTGTATGACATTCACTTTATTAGTCAGAAGTGCTCAGTTGGGTTGGGAGCTAACATAAATGACTGATTTTACTGCATTAGGCCACCTACACATGTTGCGGATTAAAAGGAACCTATAGTTTTGTTAGTGACGCCAATTGCAGTGTGCGCAGGGTACTGTCACAGGGCCCTCTAAGATGTTATAATTTATGCCCCAGGTTAGGAATGCCAGAGTGGTGTAATGTCTCTGTATAGTAGTAGTAATGGTGTCAATGGTGTCTCCTACCTGGGTACATCTGGACTCTTGGATCCTGTCTCACTTGCAATAAATTGAGTGTGGTGCTAGTAGGAGTAATAGAGGAATTTGCAGCAGTAATTGAGATCCAGACCTTGGATAAAGTTCAAACTTGTCTTTACTGGTTGTAGCTTTCATCCAAGCAAGGTACAGCAATAGTCTTTGGTCCCAGCAGTTATTGGCAATGTGTGGCAGGAATTTATCTTCTGCTCTATCATGTACCTGGAGCTTTGCAGGAAAGGACGTCTGCTTAATAGCTCTGTAATGTGGCAGGAATTTGGCTTCTGCGATCTATCTTCTGCTGTCTGGGGACTGACTAGCTGAGACAAGATCCTGGCTTTGGATCCCTATATCTGGGAGCTCCTACTCGCACAGCCTTCCCCTAGCCGGGGTGGCTGGCACACTCACTTAACTTCCTTCCCTCCCCATGAGGCAGGATATGGGCACAGCCCACTTTGCTCACAGATGGGGGAGCTAAACTGGAATGAACTATTCCAGCTCAGAAACACTAAACTGACTCTAACTCCTTGCTAACACATTGCTGCCACCTGCTGGTGAACATAGAAATTACAGCAATATACATCTAACAAGGCTTTCAATGCACATTTGTGAGGATGTTATGTAAAATTACATTAGATGACAAAGTTAAAGCTCTTAACAGGTTGTAGCGGGGTAAAAGAGTTTCGTAACACAAATTTGATTCAGCTGCTTCGCCAAATTTTACAAAAACATTTGCTTTGTGACAAATTACTTTATCACTTACTTCAACATTTGCACAATAAAATGGATACCAGCATGAGCCTAATGTACAAAGCTAACAGCATTATAGATCCCTATGATTCTGTTTGCAGATGTCATATACATGCTAAAATGTGCCCAGATTACAGCTGGCAGAAAGTTTTTTTCATTTTATTAAGTGTTCTTGCATAGCAAAACCACTTACTGTTATCTCACATATATATTATTCTTATTATAGCCAAATTTGCCACCCTAACTCCTCCCACAGTTTTTACACTACATAGACAAAAATTTACCAAAACGTGCAGATTGTTCCCGATCGGATTGCTATTACTTTGTGGAACGTTTCGCCGAATGGTTCACGGAATATCGTGGTTCTTGTGGCGAAAGTTGTCCCATAGGAATGAATGGCAAAGCTAGAGTGGGAGCTGGCAAAAGCTGAAAAATCAGGACATGATTTCTAAACTGCCACCACTCCCTCATTTTCAGGCCCACCTACACAAATCTTATATCAAAATGCTCAGCTATCCCTGCTGCCACTAAAAATGTCCACAGCTAAGCAATCCAAGTTTTTCCCATTGACTTTGACAGGGAAAATTTTCAAATTGCTCCCAGTCGCACAGATTTGAAACTAAAGTCACCAAACTTGGGTCACTTAGTCATGGGGTCCGACCCTTAGGTGCACCCACTCCGACCCTTAGGTGCACTCACCCTAGTCATTAGGTGCACCCACCCCAACGATTAGGTGCACCCACCCCGACTGTTAGGTGCAACCACCCCGCCCCTTAGGTGCACCCACTCTGACCCTTAGGTGCAACCACCCCAACGATTAGGTGCACCCACCCCAATGATTAGGTGCACCCACCCCAACGATTAGGTGCACCCACCCCAACGATTAGGTGCACCCACCCCAACGATTAGGTGCACCCACCCGACCCTTAGGTGCACCCACTCCGACCCTTAGGTGCAACCACCCCAACGATTAGGTGCAACCACCCCGACCCTTAGGTGCAACCACCCCGACTTTTAGGTGCAACCACCCCGACCCTTAGGTGCACCCACCCCGACCCTTAGGTGCAACCACTCCAACGATTAGGTGCACCCACCCCGACCCTTAGGTGCAACCACCCCGACTTTTAGGTGCAACCACCCCGACCCTTAGGTGCACCCACCCCGACCCTTAGGTGCAACCACTCCAACGATTAGGTGCACCCACCCCGACCCTTAGGTGCAACCACCCCGACTTTTAGGTGCAACCTTTCCACAGTTACTCCAGCCAATCCAACCACACAACAGTTACTCAAGCCACTCCACCCAGTTACTCCGCCCACTCCAGTTGTAAGCTACTGGTGGAGGCAAGAACACTTCACACAATTTCCCCAGAAATTGTAGCTTTTCTAGTTAAAATTATTTTTCCCTTTTCCCATTAGGGGACTTTAATATGCAATTGGTAGAGTGTTTGTATACAAAATGTAGTACTTCGGTATCTGTCAACATAATGCTTAGTATAAGCTATTGTTGTGCTAAGATAATGGACCAAGTGACCATTGTTAGGCCTCCATCTGATATAGCCACCATGGACACTGTACAAATGCATTTTGGTTGAAGGTTAATGGAGTGATGGAGAGAATCCCTTCCCTGTATAAATTACTTATATGTTGTGGTCACCATTGACAACAGTATCTAAGGAGTTAATCTGCCAGGAACGGAGTTATCTATGATCCCAGCTGTTACAGCAGAAGCCCAGCTGTCTTCATATCCAGGCTCCCATGGTAATCCTACGTGCAGATCTCCTGTGTCCTCACGATCACTGTGGTGTACATGTACAACATTTAGCAGGAAGGGGCTCCCACTTAAAACTTGTAAGTAATGCCAAATGATAGGAAGGGATTAAAGAGGAATGAGCCAATCTCTTGCCTGCCAACTGAGGCACATTGGCCCACATTTACTAATGTGAATGAATTTAAGCTTTGTTGTTAATTGTGCTGATATGTGGCACACTGATACATCTAGGTTTAGACATCTCCACTGTGCCTAGCCTAACAAGGGGTATGGTTTAGCAGGAAAAGGGTGTGGAGCCACAGGAAAAGGGACATGGCTTAAGATGAAACCTGTTGCACCAAAATTGGCCACAGTTCTAGAGTAAAATTCTGAAGCAAACTAGGCCAGCCAATAGTTGCCATAAAGTTAGCCATGCAGCATAATTAATCATCCTGCCTGAGCCACTGTGAGTTTGGTGCACGTCTAGCAGTCTGTCTAAATTTACACCATCTATAGGATTTGGAAATCTAACTCATTGTGTTTCAGGGGCAGACTGACAACTCATGGGGCCCCCGGGCAATAGGAGATTATGGGGCCCCTGTGTCCTGCCCACCCTCAAGTCACACCCACACACAGGCCCACCCACATATTGCACCGCCCACATCACCTACACTTGTGCAGAATTTCTCTTTACCATCCCCCCACCTTCTCCAACCACCTACCACTCTTACTCACATAATACATATAAATAATATAGCTTAAAGTGAATTACTCTAAATACTTACAGTTCTGAAGACTCAAGCAGGCTCAGGATCAGTGCTCTGGGCATGGGGCAGCTGGGCTCAGGGCTGGAAGTGGGCACCGCTCTGCAGTTCAGGAGACCTATAAGAGGTTTTAGAGGGGGAGAATAAAAAAATATATATTTTTCATTACACCTCAAGTCAGACCACCAATCAGACCCCCAATGTTAATCAGACATCAGCTGACAGCCCCAATCAGACCCCCAATGTAAATAAGACCCCCAATACGACCTCAAATCAGATCTCAGCTTAGACCCCAATGTAAATTACCCCCAAACAGACCACAGATGAGACCCCCATGCCTCTCACCAGCCCCCATTATGCCTATCAGCCCCATTATGTGCCTCTCAGCCCCCATTATGCCTCCTAGCCCCCATTATGCCTCTCAGCAAGGCCACCATTATGCCTCTCAGTGCCCAGATTATATGCCCCTCACAGTAGATATGCCCAGATATGTGCCCACTAACAGTAGGTATGCCAGATTATGTGCCCCTAACAGTAGTTATGCCCAGATATGTGCTTACCTCACAGTAGTTATGCCAGATATGTGCCTCTCACAGTAGATATGTAGTGTACGGGAGAGTAATACCCCGTCACTACAGAAGGGTCACTTGGGTATTGTCGTTTCCCCCTGTATTTATGGGGAGGTTGGTATAAAACATCTTATAATGTCATGCTATGTATTTTCCTGTTACTGTGAAACGTGCATATGCAGGCCGGCTAGGGTGTCATTCCAGCTCTGAGTCACTAGAGGGAGCTAGGGAACCCTAGGTTATATAAGGCCCAGTCAGGAAGTAGTAGCAGGAGACAGACAGTGGGAGCAGAGGTCAGAAATGATCCTGTGTCTGAGCGAAAGCCAGGCTATGGGCCTGTGAGAACAGAGCAGGCCCCAAGCCTGCCGACTAGGAGAGGGTAGTAAAGGCCCTGTAACCGGGTTCCGGATCCAAGGAAAAGGTTCCCCTCCTGAGTCATCATCCGTTTAGCTGAAGCAGCATAAGCAAGTCACCACCCAAGACACAGAATACCACAGAGGCCGATCAGATAAAGCAAGAGGTACTCAAGATAACAGAGGAGGTACTAGATAAGGACAGCTTCAAGGGTACGCCAGATAAAGGGCATTAGACCTTGGAGAGAAAGTCACATGTAGCAGGACCAGTCAGGAATAGTGTGCAAGCCGCCTGTACTGCATCTCCTGTAATCAACACTCTGTATTATACATTGCTAAGACCGGCTACTCTGTGCTCCCAAGAACCACCTGTATTCTGATGGAAAACCAACTGTCTTTCATGGAACTGCGCTTCCAACTGCGTCCATGTACTATGCTCACTGATATTCAGTAAAGTTCCAGTTTGTGTTGGCTATCCTGTGGTTGCTTCCGTTATTCTACACTACTTTACACGGCGTGTCACCGTTTAATTGACACTGGCGTCACGAACTTTTAAATACCTGCCTGTTCCAGTATTTGCCCCAATTGAAGACGACAGTGGATCCCAGGTTAGTGAGTCAATCTGCACTACCAAGCCCAGCATACACTACTGACCCCCTGGGACACTGCATCGCTCTTTTTGGCGTCACGAACAGGATCCGCATACTTCTGAAGTGCAGAGAAGTGTGAACTGTGTGCTTTAACTATTCCACCACCATATTGCAAAGACTGTAACCTTTATTTCTAAAATCTGTGGATTACAATTGTGCCTGGGAGGAATCAGAGACGCTGTACTGTGTTGCGCTACCCCCAGAGAGAAAATCGCATTTGTGGACTGTGTTTTATTGGACTTTTCATCATCCTGCTTGCTGTCAGTGAATTGCGGCATCAAGACACTTAAAATGGCCGCCGACGCCATGAGGCTTTTTACGGCGCCATCAGGATGTGCAGAGGCGCGAATATTTGGCGCCGAAACCTTCCAAGAAGAAGGAGGAGACGATTGCCCTGGAGCGCCACCCACCTTGAGGAGTGATGACGCGACTGACTACCCTGAAGAGTCACGCCTGGGAGGCGGGCCTCAGATGGAGATAGACTGGCCCAGTGTGTGGGAGGAGCCAGTGTCGACTCTGCACCCAGAGAGTGAAGAGATGTCGTACGCGGAAGAGCCGGAGTTCGATACCACGTGCGCCGATGCCTCGTGCGAGTGGGGCGCCACTCCACCGGACTTTCCTGAGTTGGGGCCGTGGGACCCTCTAGCCTGGACGGCCACCCCCTGGGCCCAGGCCATGGACTTGAGTATCACTCGTCCTCAGTCCCCACCGATCCGTCGCCGGCACGCAGAATGGCCGGCTATTATGGAAGAATTGAGAGCCGCGGTGGCTAAAAAGAACACCAGCCGGAAAAAGCGCTTTGAAGAAATGGCCAAGTCCATACAAGGAGACTCCTTTCCGGGTAAGCCCCAGCTAGAAAGGCGCCGCGGGATCGTGGTGTCCTTTGATAAAGAAAAAGGCTACGGGTTTATCCAGGAGTTGGGGACTGGCCGGGACTTTTATGTAAACCGGCGGTCGGTGAAGCGGCACTACCTCCCGGAGCATCTCCATAATTTGACTGTGGGAGAGATCGTGGAGTACACCCCCGCCGAAAGTCTACGGGGCCCCTACGCTACCGCAGTCACTCGCCCGAAGGCGCCGGCTGAGACCTGGGACTCTGAGAAAGAGAGGACAGATCCGGTTGAGACAGAGGGAGTGCAAGTGGAACCGGCCCGAACCACCCATCTGCATA
This sequence comes from Bufo gargarizans, assembly GCF_014858855.1. NCBI lineage: Eukaryota > Metazoa > Chordata > Amphibia > Anura > Bufonidae > Bufo > Bufo gargarizans. The sequence continues at coordinate 255,905,311 of NC_058083.1, forward strand.
GCCAGGCGTACCTCAGTCCCGACGTTTTCTGGGAGCCCATCGTGCTGCAGGGGCTGGAGGAGCGATATCCCCCTCCGGATGCGGTGAGACGTGAGGAAGAGAAGGAGCGGCAGGACAGCTGCCGGCGGGCAGAGGAATGTGCTGAGGCCCGGCGTCAAGCAGCAGCTGCCACCGTTACCCCAGCGGCCACAGTCCCTGAACCTCCGGTAGCTCCGACCACCTGCACTAAAGCTGAACTAGAGGCCCAACGTAAGAGGGTGTATTGGGTGGCGGACCTCGGCTGCGCTGGAGGCGTGCGGTGGTTCCCGTTTCCTAGGACGGAGGCCGAAATGGAGGCCGTGAAAGACAAGCCTCCCCCTCTAAAGATTGTAAGAGGAGACGGTTTCCAAATGTGGCCGGCCTTGCCAGAACAATTGCTGCAGGTTCCCTACGTCGACTCATCATCCGAGGAAGAATATGACACTCGCCTGTGAGTAATCCTTGCCTCATGTCCGTCTCCTTAATGGCCGTTTCGTCCCTCCAGTTGGCAGAGCTGGTGAAGCTCGCTGCCAGTTACACACGGCCGGTGGCATCCTAGTTGAATAATGTGCCACTGTATACCACTGCTTCCAGCTGCCCTTGTTATGTTTGGGACATCCGGTTTGCTGCTACAATCCCAGTTGTGCCTTAAAGTGTTGCACCATTTTACCCCTTTTTACTCCCATTTCAGGTTGAAAAGACATTTTTATGTCAGCACTATTTTAAAGGGTAAGCAGGACTTGCCAGGATAACAAGGCCCTGGTATTGTCAGAGTCCTGTATTGTCATTTTATATATGTGCTGCTGACAGTATTTAGTAACCGGTTTGTTTTTATTCATGTCTATGTGCCCAGAGATGGACTTCCTATGTGCAAGCCTCTGAGAGGTTAATTTTATTATGGACTTATTTATTGTCATGGACTATCCTGGTTCTTTAAACATCCGCTGTGCCAGGTCAGCGCCCCCGTTCCACTCACTATCCTGTGAAAAAGAGAACGACGCCCCTTGTCACCAGACTGCACCTTTGCCAATTGGGTCTGATAAGAGTGTAAATGACATATATGTATGCATGCATGTGTCTTTCTCTATTTCAGGTCATGATTCCAGTTGGGCGGGCCCTGATGGAGTACGAGGTCGTACTCAGCTTAAAGCAGCGGGGTATGTAGTGTACGGGAGAGTAATACCCCGTCACTACAGAAGGGTCACTTGGGTATTGTCGTTTCCCCCTGTATTTATGGGGAGGTTGGTATAAAACATCTTATAATGTCATGCTATGTATTTTCCTGTTACTGTGAAACGTGCATATGCAGGCCGGCTAGGGTGTCATTCCAGCTCTGAGTCACTAGAGGGAGCTAGGGAACCCTAGGTTATATAAGGCCCAGTCAGGAAGTAGTAGCAGGAGACAGACAGTGGGAGCAGAGGTCAGAAATGATCCTGTGTCTGAGCGAAAGCCAGGCTATGGGCCTGTGAGAACAGAGCAGGCCCCAAGCCTGCCGACTAGGAGAGGGTAGTAAAGGCCCTGTAACCGGGTTCCGGATCCAAGGAAAAGGTTCCCCTCCTGAGTCATCATCCGTTTAGCTGAAGCAGCATAAGCAAGTCACCACCCAAGACACAGAATACCACAGAGGCCGATCAGATAAAGCAAGAGGTACTCAAGATAACAGAGGAGGTACTAGATAAGGACAGCTTCAAGGGTACGCCAGATAAAGGGCATTAGACCTTGGAGAGAAAGTCACATGTAGCAGGACCAGTCAGGAATAGTGTGCAAGCCGCCTGTACTGCATCTCCTGTAATCAACACTCTGTATTATACATTGCTAAGACCGGCTACTCTGTGCTCCCAAGAACCACCTGTATTCTGATGGAAAACCAACTGTCTTTCATGGAACTGCGCTTCCAACTGCGTCCATGTACTATGCTCACTGATATTCAGTAAAGTTCCAGTTTGTGTTGGCTATCCTGTGGTTGCTTCCGTTATTCTACACTACTTTACACGGCGTGTCACCGTTTAATTGACACTGGCGTCACGAACTTTTAAATACCTGCCTGTTCCAGTATTTGCCCCAATTGAAGACGACAGTGGATCCCAGGTTAGTGAGTCAATCTGCACTACCAAGCCCAGCATACACTACTGACCCCCTGGGACACTGCAGATATGCCCAGATATGTGCCCCCTCACAGTAGTTATGTCAGATTATGTGCCTCCTCACAGTAGTTATGCCAGATTATGTGCCCCTCGCAGTAGTTATGCCCAGATATGTGCCTCCCTCACTGTAGTTATTCAAGATATGCGCCCCTCACAATAGATATGCCCAGATATGTGCCCCTCACAGTAGATATGCCAAAATATGTGCCCCTCACAGTAGTTCTGCCAAATTATGTGCCTCTTCACATTAGTTATGCTAGATTATGTGCCGCTTGCAGTAGATATGCCCAGATATGTGCCCCCTCACAGTGGTTATGCCAGATTATGTTCCCCCTTACAGTAGTTATACCCAGATATGTGCCCCTCACAGTATATATGCCCAGATATGTGCCCCTCACAGTAGTTATGCCCAGATATGCGCCACCTCACAGTAGATATGATAGATTATGTGCCTCTCGCAGTAGATATGCCCAGATATGTACCGCCTCACCGTGGTTATGCCAGATTATGTGCCCCCTTACAGTAGTTATACCCAGATATGTGCCCCTCACAGTATATATGCCCAGATATGTGCCACCTCACAGTGGTTATGCCAGATTATGCGCCACCTCACAGTGGTTATGGCCAGAAATGTGCCACATCGCGCTCCCACACTCACATTGCACAGCCAGCAGCGCGATGTGTGGCCAGCAGGCGGAGCGCAGAGAAGAACAGTGAAGCAGAGAACGGAGAGCGCTTCCTGCTTCGCTATGGAAACAACAGCCCGGCAGTGACAAAAACTGCCGGTGTATGAGTGCGCCCCCCGCGCCCCCCCCTTGCCTATGCGCCAACACCCTTCCCCCCCTTTCTTGCCTCATATTATACATGTTTGAGGAGTGCTTTGACGGGGCCCGGCATGGTCACTGTACCTCATGCCAGGCCCCGTCAGAGTGCTCCATTACATGTGAGTGCAGAAGACGCTCCTGAAGGGCCCCCTAGTGGCTGCAGGCCCGCGGTCTTTGCCCGAGTGCCCAAATGGTCAGTCCGCCCCTGTTGTGTTTTAATACTCTTCATAATTGTATTAGGATGTTGCACTAGTTAACTTGATAAAATAGTTCAAAAGGGGCCTAGAGGCTTTTCTTGAAATATACGTTTTAGGACTACATAGATAATATATTAAAAGTTAAAGGGGTTGTCTCACTTCAGCAAATGGCATTTATCATGTACAGAAAGTTGATACTTAACTAATGTACTGTGATTGTTCATATTGCTTCCTTTACTGGCTTGATTCATTTTTTCCATGGCACTATACTCTGCTCGTATCTAGCCATGGTGGCCATGCTTGCACACAATTGGAAAAAGCACCGGCCTACGTGTGCTTCCACAGTCCCAGCCACTAGAAAGGCCAGCGTCTTTTCCTATAGTGTGCAAGCTGCTGGATTGCAGGGTGGTCGTAACCCCTGGATATGAGCAGACAGTGTATAATGTGATGGAAAAGTGAATCGAGACAGCAAAGGATGCAATATGGATAATAATAATACATTAGTAAATACTTTGACATAACTTTCTCTACATGATAAATGCCATTTGCTGAAGTGAGAGGACCATTGTGTTTTTGGTTTACTATCCCTTTGGGATTAATAAAGATTATAGTTTCTTTTATTAATGTGCCATGTCGATGTCTCAGGGTACATGCCCTAAAGACACAGTTTTCTGATGCAGGACAGTATATGTCACAGAAACACACAGAATATGGACACTAGATTAGGCCCAGATTTTTGGAATTTACCCTACAGAAACAGTTTTCTGATGCAGGACAGTATATGTCACAGAAACACACAGAATATGGACACTAGATTAGGCCCAGATTTTTGAGATTTGCCCTAGTGTACATATTTTGTTTGTTTCTGTGACATATACTGTTCTGCATCCGAAAACGTTTTTTTTTTAGGGCAAATTCCATACTTTCATGACACCCCGCCAGCAATCTCACCCTGAAGCGCGGCCTAGTGGTACAAGGAGGGAAACGTTTTGGAAGATGGTGAAGGAATACATAGCAGACCGTGTCAGCGTCCTAAATGATCCCTCAGTGCCTTACAACTACTAGGTGCCCAAGCTGGACACGTGGCACGAACTTGCGCTCTACGCCTTGGCACTGTTGGCCTGCCCTGCCGCCAGCGTTTTGTCTGAGCGTGTATTTAGTGCTGCTGGTGGCATTATAACAGATAAGCGTATCTGCTTATCCACTAGCAATGCTGACAGGTTGACTCAGATAAAAAATGAATAAGGCCTGGATTGCCTCTGACTTCTCAACTCCACCAGAGGAGAGCTGAGCTAATGATGAACATAAAGGCAATTTCAATCTATCATTTATAATGCACACAATCTACTGTAGTGTATTCCCATGCACCTTTCTCACCACAAAAAAAGAGTATATGGTTGAATCTTGTTTTCTCCTCCTCCTCCTCCTCCTCCTCCACTCTAATTCTAACTCAATTTTTTTTTAATAGGGTCAGCTCAACTGCGGGCCCTCAACTAACATTTTTTTATAGGGTCAGGTCACCAGCAGGCCCTCGCCCCTAATGTTTTAGAGGGTCAGCTCAGCAGCAGGTCCTCACTCCAAATGTTTTAGAGGGTCAGCTCAGCAGCAGGCTCTCGCATATAATGTTTTAGAGCATCAGCTCAGCAGCAGGCCCTCGCCCCTAATGTTTTAGATGGTCAGCTCAGTAGCAGGCCCTCGCCCCTAATGTTTTAGAGGGTCAGCTCAGCAGCAGGTCCTCGCTCCAAATGTTTTAGAAGGTCAGCTCAGCAGCAGGCTCTCGCATATAATGTTTTAGAGCATCAGCTCAGCAGCAGGCCCTCTCCCCTAATGTTTTAGAGGGTCAGCTCAGCAGCAGGCCATCTCATATAATGTTTTACAGGGTCAGCTCACCAGCAGGCCCTCGCCCCTAATGTTTTAGAGGGTCAGCTCAGCAGCAAACCCAAGCGCCTAATGATTTAGAGGGCCATCTCAGCAGCAGGCCCTCGCCCCTAATGTTTTAGGACGTCAGCTCAGCAGCAGGCCATCGCATAAAATGTTTTACAGCGTCAGCTCAGCAGCAGGCCCTTGCCCATAATGTTTTAGAGGGTCAGCTCAGCAGCAAACCCTCGAATATAATGTTTTCAAGGGTCAGCTCACCAGCAGGCCCTCACCCCTAATGTTTTAGAGGGTCAGTTCAGCAGCAGGCCCTTGCCCCTAATGTTTTAGAGGGTCAGTTCAGCAGCAGGCCCTTGCCCCTAATGTTTTAGAGGGTCGGCTCAGCAGCAGGCCCAAGCGCCTAATGTTTTAGAGGGTCATCTCAGCAGCAGGCCATCGCCCCTAATGTTTTAGGACGTCAGCTAAGCAGCAGGCCATTGCATATAATGTTTTAGAGCGTCAGCTCAGCAGCATGCCCTTGCCCCTAATGTTTTAGAGGGTCAGCTCAACAGCAGGCCCTCGCCCATAATGTTTTAGAGGGTCAGCTCAGCAGCAGGCCATTGCATATAATGTTTTATAGGGTCAGCTCATCAGCAGGCTATTGCATATAATTTTTTACAGGGTCAGCTCAGCAGCAGGCCCTCGCCCATAATGTTTTAGAGGGTCAGCTCAGCAGCACGCCATTGCATATAATTTTTTACAGGTCAGCTCACCAGCAGGCCCTCACCCCTAATATTTTAGAGGGTCAGCTCAGCAGCAAGCCCTTAAATATAATGTTTTACAGGGTCAGCTCACCAGCAGGCCCTCGCCCCTAATGTTTTAGAGGGTCAATTCAGCAGTAGGCCCTCGCCCCTAATGTTTTAGAGGGTCAGCTAAGCAGCAGGCCCTCGCTCCTAATGTTTTAGAGGGTCAGCTCAACAGCAGGCCCCTGCCCCTAATGTTTTAGAGGGTCAGTTCAGCAGCAGGCCCTCACCCCTAATGTTTTAGAGGGTCAGTTCAGCAGCACGCCCTCACCCCTAATGTTTTAGAGGGTCATCTCAGCAGCAGGCCCTCGCATATAATGTTTTAGAGCGTCAGCTCAGCAGCAGGCCCTTGCCCCTAATGTTTTAGACGATCAGCTCAGCAGCAGGCCCTCGCCCATAATGTTTTAGAGGGTCAGCTCAGCAGCAGGCCCTCGCCCCTAATATTTTACATGGTCAGCTCAGCAGCAGGCCCTCGCCCCTAATATTTTACAGGGTCAGCTCACCAGCAGGCTCACACCTAAAATCTTTTACTTTCTCAGCTCACCTGCAGGCCCGCCACTCCATGTGAATGAGGCCCTCCTTTATGTGATATACAGGTTGTATCAGAATGCCTCTTCATTGTAATTTCTGGCAGGACTTGCACTTTATATACAAGTAAATATACAGGAAAGAATGTTTTCAATACATTTTTGCTATAATATCGATTTTTTACTTTGGCTTTGTGCGTAAAACCTTAATTAGATTGTGGGCCTGGTGATCCCTTTAAGCCCTTTTAAGCTGCATCAGAAGCAGCATGGTGATAAAAATTAGTGGCAAGGTGACATGGTGAGGAGATGGCAGCATAAGGAGGCCACATAGTGGCACAATGACAGAGTCTGGATAAAAGACTGAGGCTAAAGATTGCTTAGAAAGATGCAGATGGAAACAATCTGTGGAGCTGTATCATGGTCAAAAAAAAAATCACAGAAATAAAGTAATAATGCACTTAATAAAGTAGATGCAACCTTGAGGGAGTGACATCTTCGAGTGTGAATGCGCACCTATTTTATCTTAGGAGTAGCATTCCTCTGCACTTTTGCCCTTCCTATCCAATAGAGCGCCTTGATTAGGTGGTACATATAGGTGTGCTTGCTGCTACTCCCATTGGTTGCTGAATGCACATGGAGGTGACTAGGAGCAGCACACCATATGTGCGGGGTCTGCACTCCTGAACATAGAAGCCCAATGGCTTAGGTAGGTTTAGCATAGGACCCACCTAACCTGAGACCACCTTGGCGCTTGGTAGGCGGGCACAAATGTGTTTTGATCAAAATATATTGGCTAAGTGTCTCAGATTTTATCATATCAGAGTGAAGACTTTGTTCATATATAATGCTTGCATCTACTTTATTAAGGCATTATTATCTTATTTCTGTGATTTTCTTTAATAATATGGCCAGGGACATCCGCCCATTTATATATCATACCGTGCAGGATGTTTTTATCTTAGTTTTTTCTGTGATTTTTCAGTATCACGGTCACCTGCAGATTAATGCAGACCAGGGCCGTAGCTATAGGAAAAGCAGGGGAAGCTGCAGCTTTGGGGCCCTGACCCAAAAGGGGCCCATCCAGGAGGAGGAGGATGACTAAAGGATTTGGTCAGGGCTCCCTCAACAGTATTACACAATGAAATTAGATACAGTGACAGTATAGACAGTGTATAAAACGTATGGAACAGCTGCCGGCCCTGGTCTGAGAGAGCAATCTTTACTAGCCACAGAAATGGGGGCGGCATGAAAGGAAGGGGTCGCTAAAAAATTACTGTGTGACGGGGGCCCCATTCAAACATTTGCTGTGGGGCCCAGTCAATTCTAGCTACGCCACTGATGCAGCCCACAAAAGCAAGTTTGGTTTATCGATTACAAAACCTTAATTCAATTAGGGACCTGGTGATTAGTTTAAGGCCTTTTAAGCAGCAGCAGCATGGTGATAAAAATGAGTGGCAAGGTGACATGGTGTGGAGATGACAGCACGAGGAGGCAACACAGTGGCATAATGACTGAGTCTGGATAAAATACTAAGGCCACAGATTGCTTAGAAAGATGCAGATAGCATAATCTGTGGAGCTGTATCACCGTCACCTGCAGATTAATGCAGCCATCAAATTCAAGTTGGGTTTGTCGGTTCCACCTCAGCTCACCAACAGGCCCACATCTAAAATCTTTTACTGGTTCAGCTCACATGCAGGCCCGCGACTTAAATCTTTTACAGGGCCAGCTCACATGCAGGCCCGCAACTCATGCTGCCTTGCTTTCAAGTAGTAGCCATAGCCGTTTATCAGGCTCCCTCTCCGAAATCGAACAATCATTCCCCGTTACCTGTGATCACTATGGTAGGCGCATAAAAGAACATTGGAAGATATACAAATGGATTGTTGATGTCACGGGGACGTGCGATCAGGCAGAAGTTACCTAGAGTCAACAAAGCGGCAGCAGGGCCTCTCCTGTCTGACGTTTTCAAATCCAAAATAGCGCAGTGACATTCCCTGTCATTTTTCATTACTCATTCCAATAACAGGGCATCTTAAGAGTCCTGTATTGTTATTTATCATCACTACCTCCCCTAGTCAGGAGTGGGTAATTGCCACGCGCCTGCTGCCTTCCTTTGATTTTTTTCTGCTTTAATAACTTGACCCACCCTCTCTACCCAATCAGATTTCATCCATTGACCTCCCTTAGATGTGGTATCCCTTTCTCAAGCCCCTCTCCGGCATCAAACCCTGATTGCCCGCTACCCGCGATTACCATGGTAGGCGCAGAAAAGAACATCAAAAGTTGATAGGGCAGACATCGATCGTCACGGGGATGTGCAATCACCCAGAGGTTATCTAGAGTCACCAATGCAACAGCAGGCTCTTGCCCCTAAGGTTTTAGATGGTCAGATCAGCAGGCCCTTGCTCTAAATGTTTTTGAGGGTCACCAGCAGGCCATCAATCATAATTTTTCAAGGGTGTGTAAGATGTCCTCCTTTATGCGTAACAAAGGGTGTTTTGGGGTGCCGATTCCTTGTAATTTTTGGCAGCCCTTTCACTTAATGCATAGGCTTTATATGTGTAGGAGTCCCACTACCTGAACAATTGTACCACAATGTGAATGAGGCCCTCCTTTATGTGATATACAGGCTGTTTCAGAGTGCCTCTTGCACTTTATATACAATTGAATATACAGGAAAGAATATTTCCTAACAATTTTTCCTGTAAAATTGGGGGTTTTTGTGCATATTTTTGTCAGTTTGTAAAAGTGTCGTACAACTCGGACAACATAGTTTCCAGCAGCGACCTGGGAGTCCAAGATGCATCCAGACATCGTCCCCATGGTGTTCCTGATCCATTTCGGTGTTGTTTCTGTCACTTTCTGACCTTTTCCAATGGACCAGGCACCCTCCCCTCTTCAGAGCAGGGGGTGCCTGATTTTCTCCCATTGACTTCCATTATACTCGGGTGCTCATGAATAAAGCAATGTGTTTGTCCCAAACACCCGAATAATTGCTCAATCATCACTACTGTATACCCATTCATTTAGTTGACCATGTTTACTAAAGTGATTACATCTAGACCTTGTCATAAAATACACCAAGCTTTAAAGCAATGATTTGACACATTTTTAGTACCATTTGCCCCAGCTATATTTAGAAATTGCCAGGAGGGCATGACTTGGAAAAAGTCCACACCTTAACTTTCTATCCATGTACCAAATCTATCATCCAGAACGAGCCACTATAAGACATTTTGATGCATCTTTAGACCTCCTTATGATGTTTACATTTTAGATAGAATTTGTAAATCTACCAGTGTGTATTGTACAGAGTGGACCACAAAACACAGAACCATATAATGCCAGAGGGGGATAATGTCTCTGTGCAGTGTCAACGGTGTCTCCTACCTTGGTATGGCTGGACTCCTGAATCCTGGTTCACTTGCAATAAAATTTAGTGTGGTTAGCAGGAGTTTTGATGAAATAATTGAGATCCAGACGGATAATAAAGTCCAACTTGGGTTTACTGAATGGCAGCTTTGATCCATACAAGGTACAGCATAAGTCTTGGGTCCCAGCAGGTATTGGCAATATGTGGCAGGAATTTATCTATTCTGCTTCTGGTACATACGCCTAGTAGAGTCTGGCAGGTATCTATCTTCTGCTCTGTCTTTAGTCTGCTTGGTTTGGGCCTGACTAGCTGAAGAGGTATCTATCTTCTCTTTGTCTTTGGATCTGTACTTACAGGACTGCTCGCAGGGCATGGTGATGTCTTCCTGGAGATCTATGGTTCTGTGGATGCTGCTTCTCTGGTCGTCCAGCTGAGGTAGATGACTCAGGCTGGGAAGATGGATCCTGAACTTCAGCCGAGGCTGGATCCAGGGTTGGGATCCCTGTAACTGGGAGCTCCTACTAACACAACCTACCCCAGCAGGGGTGGCTGGTACACTCACTAGAACTTTCCTTCTTCCCTCTGAAGTAGGATGTGGGAAGATTCCACTCCTCCTCAGAAAGCGGGGAGCTAACCTGGAATGGACTATTCCAGGCTAGATACTAACTAAAGTCTGCTACCATGCTGCTGCCACCTGCTGGTGTACATGGAAAATTACAGCAATCATATAAAACAGACATAAACAATATATATAAGGAACAATGTAAAGCAAGATTTTACAAGATAATAATAAATATACACTTAACATCATGTAGCTGGGTGACAGTAGTTTTAGTGACATACTTCAGGATGTTACATACAGGATAATGGACTAATGTAGTTACCATTTACAGGAGATGCTTAAAATGATTTCCACCAATAAGTATACAAAGTTGTGCTCATCTTATCATGTTCAGGAACACCTTCTGCAACAACGAATGCTTGTTATTCCAGACATTCCAGCTTGCCATTTCAGTTTGTGCAATTGTAGTGTCCCACTAGGTAGGGGTGGGCACTACACAAGGGTCAATTGGGTCACGTGTTACTCCTACTCCTAAGTGACAGTGGCATTATGTTTATCCATGCATTTTAATGTATTTTCTATGTGCTTTTACATGTGTTGTTTCCCCTGTTACATGCATAGCAGGCCTATTGGGGTGTAGTTAGGCATCCTAGACACTAGAGGGCGATAGGGAGCCCCTAGTATAAATGTTCAGGCCCAGACAGGGAGGGGTTAGGTCATAGTCAGGAGTCTGTGAGGACAGAAGTGAGAAGGCACCAGCCAGAGATATGCTGAGGGCCTTCTCCTGCAGCTAGATAGTCCAGGCTTCTAGTTGCCACCAGGAGGCTAGAGGAGAAGTACAGTCTGCCTGGAGATCCTGAATCCAGCTAGCACAGAAGAAGTAACCCCAGTAGTAGGGATGGTCCTCCTGGGAGCAACCGGCAGCTACCTTCAAGCCAAGCAGTGCCAGTGCAACCAGCTCAGATAAGTAAGCTGATGGGCAGAGGAACTACAAAGTGAGAGCAAGGGTCAATACGGGAGGAATATTAATTATCAAGGATAAAAGCCAGCATTTAGGCATAGGGGCCTTGGGATACAGCCAGCCAGGATAGCTGTAAAATAGTGCAGCCTGGTCTCAGAAGCATTGATTATTTACCCTCCGAGTATCTTGCAAGATTATTTCCTGCCATTATTATCATAATCCTGGTTGTGGAGTGTTGATATAAGGGACTGCATTACTATCTGAATGTATAAAGTTGGACTGTTACCAGTAAAACATGGTTCACCATACTATCTGTGTACCTCACTTATTGCTACTGGAAACCGGCGTGCCACTGTTACAGGCACTGGCGTCACGATCCTTAAAGGGACCTTGCCCCAGGCACTCAAAACACCTGCAACATCCAGGGCACCTCATCCACCATCAGGCCTGGTCCCTACATACAGAGTGTGCCCCAGAGGAACTTTGTGTCAGCCTCTCCTTCACTGCCGCATGCCTGCCAGGGTTCTCCTACAAACAGTGAGTAACCCTCGATTGCCCATAACCGTGACCTCACTTCGCAATACCCTGCAGGTCTGGCATGCTGCACAATGTCTGGGGACTAGTTTCTTATAACCTACCTTTCAGGTAACCCCACAAGGTCAGGTTACCATGGTGGCTACAACCCTTTGCACACTTTTCTGTAAAGGCTGCATAAACTCAGTACAGCAATTCGAGTGAAATATGGCAAGGGCCCTGTCCTGCTGAAGGAAGCAAAACTCACACTCGTGATCAGTTAACTGCATAGAATTTCTCATAGACATCCATGTACATGGCTGTGTTCACATTTTCATCAAAGAATATGTGGCCTACAGTTAGCATAAGCTTAACCACACACCAAATTCATCAAATTTTTGGGTCAAGAAGTCATTGCTGGTGCAACCTGTGTGAATTTTGAATGTGCCAGCACCTTTTGTCCTGCAAATTAACACACCCCATTAGATAGAACCACACTTCATTGGACAAGATCCAGGTCCAAATGTTTGTTTATGATCATATGCAGTAGCCAAGTGCAACCAACAAATGGTTTTGTTCATCCCCCTCTCGCATAACTGACAATCAAAGTGGTTTCAGGTGGAGCAATTTCAGTGCACATCAACATGTTGTTCTGTTCACGTGTGCCTACTAAGATACTTTTCTTGGCTTCCCTGAGCTTCTAATAGCCCTCTCCTAGATGCCTGCAATAATGATGGGTGTCCAGACACACGGTAGTCTGTCTGATAAGCATTATCCTGTACAAGCTGCACAAAGAAAACTGGGCTCTGTATTTCGTGCCTCCCCGCCGTATTTACAAATGTATTATGTGTAGATTCTTCATGGCATTGAAAGTTTTTATTAGGATTTTTGGTTTCTATACTTTGAAAATGCACTTGGATTATTGAATTTATGACTGATAATTGGACTGCAGTACTAAAATTAGTAGATTATGAGTGAAAGATTTAAATTCTAGAATATGTATAGTCCTACATTTAATTTTGGTTGTTTAGGGACTGTATGTAATAAGTATATGTATACTGTATCTATATTTTTAGCTATGTATTCGTCATAGCTAAATGCAGAACAAGGTTGACCAACTGTTTTAACAAGCTCAAAGAGCAATGCTTACAAGGAGTACTCTGTCACACAATTAACTTGGCCTTTAGTCAAATTACTCCACAGAGAAGTAACCAAAGGACTGTCGTACTACACTTAAGATGGGTGGGAAAAGGAGACAGAAACTCAGTTGACACCTGAAATAAGGATGAAAGGCGTTAGTGTTGAGCGAAAAGAGCCTAGGATGCTTCATCTGAAGTTGCTTCGTTCAAAACTCCGGAATAATACTGTACGGAGATTCGTCTCTGTACAGTATTAGAATGTATGTGTGCCGATGAGCCAAAGTTAGTTATACACGAAGTAGCACGTGACTTCGTTGAATAACTTTGGTAGTTGATTTTTAAAGTGGAAAACCACTTTAAAACTTGAAACAGAACTTGGCTTTGGTTCCAACTAGTATCTCGGAACCAAAGTCCACTTTAAAAATCAGTTACCAAAGTTATTCAACAAAGTCAAATGCGACTTCATGAATAACTAACTTTGGTTCATCGGAGCCCATACATTCTAATACTGTACGGAGACGAATCTCTGTACAGTATTATTTCGACGTTTTGAACAAAGCGACTTTGGATGAAGCATCAGAAGCTTGCCTCGCTCAAAACTAAAAGGCATCATCTTTGACAGAAGCTTTATTTTTTAAGCTACTTTCACTAATATGAAGAACTAGAGGGGTCTATTTAGTTATTGACTGCAGCACTCACATGTCCATATTGAGAGGAAGCATGAAGTAGAGACCATGAGGAGGCCAATTATTTGTTTTAAATCTTTGTATTATTAATAATTAAATGAGAGAATAAGAGATTACAGTACAATGATTTCACATAACTGGGCACCATTCTACAGAGGTCAATATATCAAAGACAAACACAAAGAATTGTGATACATGAAACATTGTCAGAAAGGTAATATGCTATGGTCTGGCAGGATAATCCTGAGTGAGAACCAGCCATAGATAGTGGATAATATCTTAGGAGCCAAAGCGTCTCTCTTCGGGCAAGCCTCAAACCAGGTGTCAAGACCTCTTGCTTATTATTATTATTTATTATTAAAGCGCCATTCATTCCATAGTGCTGTACATATGAGAAGAGGTATACATACATAATACAGACAATTGGACTAATCATAAACAAGATAAGTTACAAACTGGTACAGAAGGAGAGAGGGCCCTACCAGTGAAGGCTTACAATCTACATGGTATGGGAGAAGGACACAGTAGGTGCGGGTGAAGTTGGTCATGGCGGTATAGAGGCAGCAGGGTCACTGGTTGTAGGCTTGTCTGAAGAGGTGGGTTTTCAAGTTTATTTTGAAGGACTCCACTGTAGGTGAGAGTCTGATATGTTGAGGTAGCGAGTTCCAGAGTATGGGGGATGCACGGGAGAAATCTTGAAGTCGATTGTGGGAAGAGGCGATAAGAGGAGAGGAGAGAAAGAGGTCTTGTGAGGATTGGAGAGTGTGTGTGGAGATGTATCGGGAAAGTAGCTCAGAGATGTAGGGAGGGGACAGGTTATGGACGGCCTTGTATGTATTTGTTAGTACTTTGAAGTGAATTCGCTGGGCAATGGGGAGCAAGTGAAGGGATTGGCAGAGTGGAGAGGCAGAGGAGTTATAGGGTGAGAGGTGGATTAGTCGGGCAGCAGATTTGAGGATAGATTGGAGGGGTGCGAGAGTGCTAGATGAAAGGCCACAGAGGAGAGTGTTGCAGTAGTCTAGGCGGGAGATGATGAGGGCATGTACGAGCATTTTCGCAGATTCAAAGTTAAGGAAAGCGCAAATGCGGGAGATGTTTTTGAGTTGGAGGTGGCAGATGGTGGAAAGGGCTTGGATGTGTGATAGGAAGGAAAGGGCAGAATCCAAGGTCACTCCAAGGCAGCAGAATTGGTTGACCAGGGAGAGTGTGCAGCCATTGATCGTGATAGATAGGTCTGTTGGGGGGGAGTGAGCAAGATGGGGGAAAGATGTTGAATTCTGTTTTATCCATGTTAAGTTTTAGAAAGCGAAAGGCGAAGAAGGATGATATAGCAGATAGACATTGTGGGATTCTTGATAGTAAGGTGGTGATGTCTGGACCAAAGAGGTAGATTTGTGTATCATCAGCATAGGAGTGATAAAGAAAGCCATGGGACTCTATGAGCTGTCCCAAGCCAAAAGTGCAGATAGAGAAGAGCAGAGCCTTGTGGGACACCAACAGAGAGGAAATGAGACGAGGAGGTGGTGCGGGAGTGGGATACGCAAAACGTCCGGTCTGTGAGGTATGAGTTGATCCAGGAGAGGGCTAGGTCAGTAATGCCAAGAGATGAGAGAGTTTGCAACAGAAGGGAGTGGTCAACAGTGTTGAAGGCAAAGGACAGGTCAAGGAGAAGGAGGACAGAGTATTGTTTATTGATTTTGGCTGTTAGTAGGTCATTGGTGACTTTGGTAAGGGCAGTCAAGTGGTGGGGTCGGAAACCCAGATTGTAGGCAGTCAAAGAGGGAGCAGGAGGAGAGGGGAGAGGACAGTTCAGAATGGACATGTTGTTCAAGTAGCTTTGAGGCATACGGAAGAAGTGATATGAGGCGATAACTGGACAAATAAGATGGGTCAAGTGAAGGCTTTTTGAGGATGGGTGTAATGGTAGCATGTTTAAAAGCAGAGGGGAAGACACCAGAGGTTGAAGAGATGAGTTAGGGCTGGGATAAACACTGTGGTGAGGTTAGGGATGAGGTGGGATGGGATTGGGTCAAGTGTACAGGTGGTCAGATGAGATTTGGAAAGTAAAGTGGAAAGTTTTTCTTCTGTAATGGTGGAGAAGCGTGTTTTGGGAGAAGAGGACTGAGCAGTTGTGTAGAGGGTCTGTGGGGGACTGTGTAGTGAAACTTTCTCTGATGTTGACTATCTTTTATTTGAAATATTTGGCAAAGTCCTCGAGTGAGGATTTGAATATTAGGAGGGATTGCTTGTATGCGGTGAAATGATCTTTAGAATGGGATTTCTTCCATCATCGCTCAGCAGCCCTGGAAGCTTGCCTGAGTTTTTTGGTCAGGTTGGTGTGCCAGGGTTGTCTGTTAATTTTTCGGGTTTTGTTGTGTGTGAGGGGGGCAACAGTGTCCAGAGCTGTACTTATTGTGGTGTTATGTAGGGTGGTAGCAGCATCTGGGTCTTGGAGGGAACAGATGGTAGAGAGTGGGAGAAGGGAGTCAGAAAGCAAGCAAAAGTCAAGATGTTTAAGGTTCCTGCTGGGGGTGTGCTAGTGTGTGGACAGGGGGAGCAGCAGAAGAGACTAATGAAGAGCAGGTGAGTAGGTTGTGGTCAGATAGAAAGGTTAGATAGGTAGCAATGGCGGGTAAAGATGAGATCCAGAGTGTGATCATCTCTGTGGGTGGGACAATACTAGAAAGCGGGGGGCACACCTATCAATATAAAGGGGGAGTGCTGGCCTGGTATCAAAAAACAAACATGAATTAAACTAAGCAAAGAAATACCATAATGAGGCAGCACCTCCAAGGGTAAAACATGATTTATTGAGACATATAGATTAAAAATATAGATACATGACAAAAGGCACCACAAACATAACAAAAGGCACCACAAAATGAACAATCCTAAAGCAGGATGACAGTCAAATCCCTGCAAAATCCTGGGTGTTATACTTATCACAAAACACAGTCGTAGCACATGAAGCATACAAAACCCATCGAAGAGGAGAGCAAGGAGCCCTAACGCGTATCGCTAGTACATAGACTAGCTTCTGCAGAGGTCCATGTGAATCTGAATCATTGATCAAAGTTTTTTATAGTCGACATAATTATTCTATAATTACATAAAACTGTGGTCAAACCTGTAGCATAATCATGAGGAGGGAGCCAGGGAAAAGCGCCAATGGGTGTCACCTAGATAATACCCGGTGCATGGTCCACATGCAGATGTGTATGCCAGAAAAAAACGACGTGTTGACAAAGCAAATGCGCATGCGCAAGATGGCGCCCAAAGCGGAAGCCGGCGCCACGATGCGCTCCAAATAGCGGAATCGCAGCCCGGCCCCGACGTCATGCCCGGGCGCCACGTTGCGCCAATACATCCAATGGGACGCGAGAGATGGGGGCAAGCACTATTGGTTCAGTTATCGGATTGGGCAAGCGCTATTGGTTCAGGTATCGGATCGGGCATATAAAGAGGAGAAAAGTGTCTATTAATTGTCAAATCAGTTTGAAAAATATACAATACATATCCAAACATGATTCAGTGTTTACAAAAAAGTGACTACATGATTATGCATAAATAAATATATAAATTATAAAAATTATTATAAAAAAGGAGACAACATGATTATTTATCAAATCCAATTATAAGTGAATAACATATACCGGCAAAAGCCAGAGTTACTAGATGCATAAATAAATATATAAATTATAAAAATTATAAAAAAGGTGACAACATAACTATTTATCAAATCTAATTATGTGAGTAACATATACTGGCCAAAGCCGGTGTGACCCTTCATGATAATTTATGCATATGTGTATGATAGACAATAATGCCCCCAATCAGCATTAAATTGATATATAATAAATACATTACAATTTCTACACATATGCATAATAAGCAAATTTACATGTGTATATAAGAAGCCAATATATAATGAATACATGATGATTTATACATATATGCATGATAAGCAGAACAATAATGCACCCGATCCACAGGCACAACAGGTTATAAATAAATACCTATATAAATTAATAGATGGATAATTAATGCCCTCAATTCTATCATAACACATTTCCTCAGTTTATACAGTTAGGCCCATATCCAAACCCAGAACACCTAGCGCTCACATCCCTAAAACATTGGTACTAGGTCATCATTATGGGTTAATAATCAAATAAACAACTAAATTCCCCAGAGGGGAAACAAACCAGGCTGGTGTAGTGAGCTGCATCTATATTTAGTTATATAAGGAGATATATAACGCGAGTTTGACCGCGACGCGTGGTTGATTTAAGTGTGGTTGCGTAAGTGTGTGACTTAAGATTAAGTGAGGGAGTATCTGAGAGCTAAATTATTTGTGGACATTGAGTTGCTGTATTTGACTGTATTGTATGCTGTGATAACACTTTTTTTTTCCTTCTCCAGGGGTTGCACAGGTGAGTAATTAGGGTGTGGCTGTCGAATTCGGGTGTGGTTGTCTAATTAGGAGACTATAAAAACTCAGCAGTGTGAGTAGCACAGCCTCTTTGATTCCAGAGGGGAAACAAACCAGGCTGGTGTAGTGAGCTGCATCTATATTTAGTTATATAAGGAGATATATAACGCGAGTTTGACCACGACGCGTGGTTGATTAAGTGTGGTTGCGTAAGTGTGTGACTTAAGATTAAGTGACTTTAGATTCAGGGACTTCAGTGGGGGACTGTAATTAGCCAGTTTCTTAGTACTACATTATATTGTATTTTTTGCTTTGCTGGTGTAATCCCCATTTAGTATGTGTTGCACAATTGACAACGCAGTCCAGTCTTGCATGATGTATGCAGTCCTGGAACAGGAGTTCAAGGGTGCATATCTTTGTTCAAGATGTGAGCAAATTACCCGTTTGGAATCGCAAATTGAGTCTCTAAATAGGCAAGTTGCAACACTGAGAGGCATTGACAATTTGCGAAAGAGTTTGCTTCTCACCGAGCAAGCACTCTTTGGGGTAGATGAGGGGGAGGGTGACAGAGAGGAGGCTGAGGAAAGTGAGGTAGCTAGCTGGGTAACATTAAGAAAGCGGGGTAGAGGGAAGAGTGTCAGGGAGGCTAGCCCTGATCTGACACACCCCAACAAGTTTGCACGTTTGGCAGATGAGGGGGATGTCAGTCCAGGGATGGCACTGCCGCAGTCAGACACTTCCTCTGCCAGTCAGGGGAATGTCAGCTCCGGTAAGCAGGGGCCCAAGAGAGCAGGGCAGGCCAGACAGGTGCTGGTAGTGGGAGACTCAATTATTAGGGGAACAGATAGGGAAATCTGTCACAAAGACCGTGATCGCCGAACAGTGTGCTGTCTTCCTGGCGCTAGAGTTCGACACATCGCGGATCGGGTTGACAGATTACTGGGAGGGGCTGGAGAAGATCCAGCGGTCATGGTCCATATCGGAACCAATGACAAAGTTAGGGGTAGGTGGAGAGTCCTTAAAAATGATTTCAGGGATTTAGGTCAAAAGCTGAGGGCAAGGACCTCAAAGGTAGTATTTTCCGAAATACTACCTGTACCACGGGCCACACAAGAGAGGCAGCGGGAGATTAGGGAAATTAACAAGTGGCTCAAAAACTGGTGTAGGAAGGAGAGGTCTGGGTTCCTGGAGAACTGGGCCGACTTCTCTGTCGGCTACAGGCTCTATCGTAGGGACGGGCTGCACCTCAATGGGGAAGGGGCAGCTGTGTTGGGGAAGAAGATGGCTAGAAGGTTGGAGGAGTGTTTAAACTAGGGACTGGGGGGAGGGTAATTATGTTATAGAATGGGAAGATAGTGCAGATAGAGACCGGGGGCAAGGTAGTGAGACTGGGGGAGGAATGGAAGGAGGGACTAGAACAGTTCAGACGGAAAGGTGTAGAGTAAAAAATATACATAAACCTCTCAAATGTATGTATACTAATGCCAGAAGCCTGACTAATAAAACTGGTGAACTGGAATTAGTGATGTGTGAGGAGGACTATGACATAGTGGGAATAACAGAGACATGGCTGGATGATAGCTATGACTGGGCAGTTAATGTACAGGGTTACAGTCTGTTTAGAAAGGATCGTCAAAACCGGAGAGGGGGAGGGGTCTTCCTTTATGTAAAGTCCGGTCTAAAGACCACACTCCGTGAAGATATAAGTGAGGGACATGAACATGTGGAGTCACTGTGGGTAGAGATACATGGCGCTAAAAACAATAATAAATTACTAATAGGAGTTTACTATAAACCACCTAACATACCAGAGTCCACAGAAAATCTACTACTAAACGAGATAGACGAGGCGGCAAATCATAATGAGGTGGTTATTATGGGGGACTTCAACTACCCAGATATAGACTGGGAAACTGAAACTTGTATATCTCATAAAGGAAACAGGTTCTTGGCAATAACCAAAGACAATTACCTCTCCCAACTGGTTCAGGACCCGACTAGAGGGATGGCCATACTGGACTTAGTATTAACCAATAGGCCTGACAGAACAACAGACGTGCAGGTTGGGGGACACCTGGGAAATAGTGACCACAAAGTAATAACCTTCCAATTATCATTCACGAGAGCGTTTCTACAGGGAGGAACAAAAATACCAAACTTCAAAAAAGCTAAATTTAGCCAACTAAGAGAGGCCATAGGCCTAACTAAATGGGATAAAGTCCTCACAAATAAAAATACAGCCACAAAATGGGATATCTTTAAAAGCATCCTAAAATCTCATTGTGAGAGGTACATACCGTATGGGAATAAAAGGTTAAGGAACAAAAAGAAACCAATGTGGATAAACAGAACTGTAAAGAAAGCAATAAATGACAAAAAGAAAGCATATAAAACACTAAAACAGGAGGGTAGCAAGGAAGCACTGAAAAACTATAAGGAAAAAAATAGAACATGTAAAAAACAAATAAAAGCGGCCAAACTAGAGACTGAGAGATTAATTGCCAAAGAGAGTAAAACTAACCCTAAAATGTTCTTCAATTATATAAATGTTAAAAAGTATAAATCTGAAGGTGTCGGCCCGTTAAAGAGTAATGAGGGGGGAGTCGCAGAGAGCGACGAGGAGAAAGCAAAGCTGTTAAATATTTTTTTCTCCAATGTATTCACTGAGAAAAATAAACTGTCAGATGACATGCCGAATGTTGAAATAAATTCCCCATTAAAAGTGTCCTGTCTGACCCAGGAAGAAGTGCAACAGCGACTTAAAAAGATTAAAATAGACAAATCGCCAGGACCGGATGGCATACACCCCCGTATCCTAAGGGAATTAAGTAATGTCATAGCCAGACCCTTATTTCTGATATTTGCAGATTCTATATTGACAGGGAATGTCCCACAGGACTGGCGCATGGCAAATGTGGTGCCAATATTCAAAAAGGGTCCAAAAACAGAACCTGGAAACTATAGGCCGGTAAGTTTAACATCTGTTGTGGGTAAACTGTTTGAAGGTTTTCTGAGAGATGCTATGTTAGAGCATCTTAACGGAAATAAGCAAATAACGCCATTTCAGCATGGCTTCGTGAGGGATCGATCATGTCAAACAAATTTAATCAGTTTCTATGAGGAGGTAAGTTCTAGACTTGACAGCGGCGAATCAATGGATGTCGTGTATCTGGACTTTTCCAAAGCATTTGACACTGTACCACATAAAAGGTTAGTATATAAAATGAGAATGCTCGGACTGGGAGAAAACGTCTGTAAGTGGGTAAGTAACTGGCTCAATGATAGAAAACAGAGGGTGGTTATTAATGGTAAATACTCAGATTGGGTGACTGTCACTAGTGGAGTACCTCAGGGGTCAGTATTGGGCCCTATTCTCTTCAATATATTTATTAATGATCTTGTAGAAGGCTTGCATAGTAAAATATCAATTTTTGCAGATGACACTAAACTGTGTAAAGTAATTAACACTGAAGAGGACAGTATACTACTACAGAGGGATCTGGATAGATTGGAGGCTTGGGCAGATAAGTGGCAGATGAGGTTTAACACTGACAAATGTAAAGTTATGCACATGGGAAGGAATAATGCAAGTCACCTGTACTTATTAAATGGTAAAACACTCGGTAACACTGACATGAAAAAAGATCTAGGAATTTTAATAAACAGCAAACTAAGCTGCAAAAAACAGTGTCAGGCAGCTGCTGCCAAGGCAAATAAGATAATGGGTTGCATCAAAAGGGGCATAGATGCCCGTGATGAGAACATAGTCCTACCACTTTACAAATCATTAGTCAGACCACACATGGAGTACTGTGTACAGTTCTGGGCTCCAGTGAACAAGGCAGACATAGCAGAGCTGGAGAGGGTCCAGAGGAGGGCAACTAAAGTAATAACTGGAATGGGGCAACTACAGTACCCTGAAAGATTATCAAAATTAGGGTTATTCACTTTAGAAAAAAGACGACTGAGAGGAGATCTAATTAATATGTATAAATATATCAGGGGTCAGTACAGAGATCTATCCCGTCATCTATTTATTCCCAGGACGGTGACTGTGACGAGGGGACATCCTATGCGTCTGGAGGAAAGAAGGTTTGTACACAAACATAGAAGAGGATTCTTTACCGTAAGAGCAGTGAGACTATGGAACTCTCTGCCTGAGGAGGTGGTGATGGTGAGTACAATAAAGGAATTCAAGAGGGGCCTGGATGTATTTCTGGAGCGTAATAATATTACAGGCTATAGCTACTAGAGAGATATCGTTGATCCAGGGATTTATTCTGATTGCCTGATTGGAGTTGGGAAGGAATTTTTATTCCCCTAAAGTGAGGAAAATTGGCTTCTACCTCACAGTTTTTTTTTGCCTTCCTCTGGATCAACTTGCAGGATGACAGGCCGAACTGGATGGACAAATGTCTTTTTTCGGCCTTATGTACTATGTTACTATGTTACTATGTTAAATGGATGGATAAATATCTGTCCTGAATCACAGAACTACAGCGCGCCAGAGGATGAGGACCATGCACCAGGGAGAAGGAGGCCAAAAAAGCAGGCGCAAAGACAGAAAGGGAGCAGCTAAGCACACATATGGGCAATAAGTACATATTTGATAGTTAATAGGGGAACCAGACATTAAACATATAGTATCCATCATAATAAAAAACTTATATCAACAATTTTCTGTGTGATTATATAAAATATCAACAATACACAGGACATACAAGGGATGCAACAAATATACAGGGAGTACCCCAATAAGGGGAGTGGCCAAAGGGTCGTGTCCAATCCAGTGACCAGGGGTCATTAAAGTGCTGAGTGCCAAACCATAAAAATTTACATATATAGTGTGAACAGTGGTAGGAGGGTACAGGAGGAGAAGACCCGTAGCTCGGTAAGTCCTGAGTCCCAATATCACCGACCTTGTGATCCATCATGGTGGTCCAAAAAATGGGTTGCCACCGATGTTAGAGGTTTCTCCCCCTTACTTCTGTCTCGTGCTGCCAACCAAATATTCAATGTGTGCTGCTGTATTCTCTTCCTGAGTTCCTGCATAGTCTGGCCCACATATATCCTGTCACAGGGGCAAAGGAGAGCGTAGACTACATTCCTTTCAGTGTACCACCCCTGCCCGTGTTCACTCCCGGGCGTTGGAAGTGGCTACATACTAGGGTGTCTTTTAAATTAGTCGCCCTCCGTGCTATGATCCTGGGTTTGTCGTCGACTTGTGTGGCCAGTTTACCATCTGACCGGAGTAGGAACCAGTGGGTGTTTAGGATTCTATAGAGATCCGACCACTGGTTGTTATACCTGGTGATTACACATATTTTATTGTCCCGTGATTTAGTCCTGGGTACAAATAAATCCTCACTCTTGGATTCCTTAACCCTTTCAAATGCCCGGGATATAACCTTTTTGGGATAGCCCCTCTCATGTAGTCTTGATGATAAATCAAGTGTGGCCTCCCTAAAGTCACTCAATTCAGTGCAATTACATCGCAAACATAGGAACTGGCCCCTAGGTATACTCTTCTTCAGATGTGTCAGATGGAAGCTCGCAAAGTGAAGTAGGTTGTTGGTTGCAGTATTTTTACGGAGGTCCAAAGTGTCAACTTCAGATTCCGAGATCTTGAATGTCAGGAATATGTTCAACGGGTTCTCATTAAGGTGGCCAATAAAATGTTCACACTCCTGTCTAGATCCCAAAAAAGTGTGGTGGGCTGGATCGCCAGTAGTGGAGCCAGACAGGAAAATTTTGACAGCGGTAATCCATCAACATGGGCAATATTGGAGTACAAAGACTCAACATCACATGTGACCATCAAAGTACCAGGCGGTAAGGCAACATCCCTCAGTTCCTGTATAAGGTGCATAGAATCACGAATGTATGATTTGAGGCCCAGAACGAAAGACTCTAAGAGTTCCCACTTAGTGATGATCCTCATATCGAAGGCCCTTTTGAGAAGTTGGTCTAATTTTTTCTTGAATGTTACGTGGGATCTTTGTCTGCTTCCTTTATAACAAAGGATTTATTTTGTTGAAGTTGTTGAATGATGTTAGACTCTGTCTCAGCCATATTTCTCCCCCTGATGGTATTCTTTTGTAGTTTCCAGACTTCTTGTAGGACTAGGTCACTCTCACTCTCTTTGAGTAAATCCATCAGATCCAGAAAGACACCACGTTCATCCTCCGTGAGTTCTTTCACTAATGTTGGTTGAGCATAGAGTAGTTTGAAACATAATTGCCTGTAGTGATCCGTTATCCTGTGGTTGTCCAGCTCCTACATCCGTTTCCTGTGGGGTAGTGGTTGGTTGTTGCCCCTGCGCAGTTGCTGTCCCCTTTTTCTGGGATTTACGTAGTCCCCTCCGGGTTCGTTGTCCTTGCTGTTTTCGGATAAAAAATCCATATCACTATTTATGTTAGGGGCAGTCTGCTTCAAAGTAGCATCGTTCAAATGATAGCCCTTTGAGGGTGCCGTGTGTTACCACTGTGTTTCCACCTGAAAGCCTGTTTCCTCTCAAAGTCACCTTTATCTCTGTGAAATTTGGATTTTTTGCCCATCATAATCTCCTTATCAAAGTTTTCCAAAATTTATTTCAGTCTAACCTGAAATGTACCCACTTTCTCCTTGTCATGCTGTTCCAATTTCAATTCTAGCTCAACAAGCCTTAATTTGGTCCGCTGTAAAAGTTCTTTATCATGTGCATTCAATATATCAATCAGTATACTAGAGCATTGTAGGAGTCCCTGTTCCCACGTCTCCTTAAAATCCACAGTGACCTCCCACGCAGGGAATTATTGCACCCTCAAGCCCCTGGGGATGATGTAACACTTGAGGTATTCATCAAGGCTCTTAATATTCCACCAAACCCGTGTGTAGAGCTTGTGGGTGGCAGGTCAATGTTCTGAAGCCACCACCTGTGTCGGAGAGACCGTCCTCGTGGAACAAGGCAGATGCCTGCGAGGTCCAACCCATCTCTGTGGGTGGGTGCTGAAGACCACTGTGTTAGGCCGAAAGAGGAAGAGAGTGATAGGAATTTAGAGGCGGCCGAGTGGCAGGTGTCAATAGGGATGTTGAAGTCACCCATGACGATAGTTGGGATGTCGGCAGAAAGAAAGTGTAATAGCCAGGTGTTAAAGTGGTCAAGAAAGATAGTGGCTGGGACTGGGGGTGATAAATGACGACTACTTGAAGGTTGGAGGGAGAGTAGATGCGAACAGAATGTACTTCAAATGAGGTGAGAGTAATGGAGGGTGGCAGTGGAGTTGGGCTGTAAGAGCAGGTGTCTGATAGGAGAAGACCAACTCCTCCACCATGTTTGCAGTCAGGGTGGGGTGTGTGAGTGAAATGAAATCCACTTTAAGATAGTGCAGGAGGGGAGGAGGTGTCAGAGGGTGTCAGCCATGTTTCTATGAGACCCAGAAAGGAAAGGTTTTGAGAGATGAAAAGTTCATGAATGTAGGACAGTTTGTTACAGACAGAGCATGCATTCCATAATGCTCCTGCAAGAGGAACCAAAGGAGCAGGGGGTCAGAGGAATGGTTATTAGGTTTAAGGGGTTGCCGAAATTTGTAGAAGGAGATTTGCAGTGGGACATGGAGGTGATAGTGGGGATTTGCTGAGGGGGGCCTGGATTTGAAGAGATATCACCAGCAATAAGGAGAAGCAGAGAAAGTGTTAATAGGTGAGAATATGAGAGGGCATGAGGTGTCTGTGTGTGTTTGGGAAGGAAATGTTTTATGTTGTCAAACAGGTTTGTGCAAGCGGTCATATGAGAAGGTAGGATGGAGGAAAAGATGAATAGTTCCTTGCTGGGTGAATGGATGTGGGGGTATTTCAGGAGGCTTTGGAAAAGTGGGAAGAGTAAGATGAAAAAGTGAAACATTGTTTGCATTAACTATGTCTGTAATTACCTGTGGTCCCTTTCTGGTCCAATTCTGGCATAATTCAGTATGTGTACTTAAGAGTTGCACTTGAGAGATGTTGCATTTGGAAACATCAAGGTCTGGAAGACCTAGGAACTTAGATTTATACCACTCAGTGTTCAATCAGGTGTGACCAAGAGAGGACGGGGTTACATTTGGCCTAAGCAAGGAGGACCAGATACAGGGGTGAAATAGTCACTGTAAACAAATACTCAATAAATCCAGCAGGGAAAGAGACATTAATAGTTCAGTCAAGACATACCAGGATTTAGAAGGAAAGATGAGGGGGGGGGGGGGGACAATATCAGACTGTGGAAAAGCTGGGTGCAGCAGTAAGCTTCAGTCAAGACATAACAGGATTTAGAAGGAAAGACGAGAGGTCATCAGTATCTGATTGTTGGGGGTCCAACACCTGTGGGGGCCCTCTGATCAGCTATTTGAGAAGGTTGCAGCACTAACAGCCTTCTTGCAGCTTAGGCTAGGCCAGTGAAGTCATGGGTCCCCATGCGGTTGTAGGGGGGACCCGATGGCATGGAAGGCAGCGCGATGCCTTCCTGAGTCATCGCGCTGTATTCCGGTGACGAGCCTGTGAGATCCAGCCCCCTGGATCTCACAGGCTGGAAGCTGTATTAGTAATACACACTGTATTACTCATACAGCCAATGCATTCCAATACAGAAGTATTGGAATGCATTGTAAAGGGGATTAGACCCCCAAAAGTTGAAGTCCCAAAGTGGTACAAAAAAAATAAGTGAAAAATTGTTGAAAAAATAAAGTTTTCCCCCCAAAATTAAACGTTTCATGTAAAAATAAACAAAAATGTAATTTTACCAAACTAAAGTTAAAAAAAATTGGTAAAAAAATAGGGGGAAAAAAAAGTATACATATTAGGCATTGCCGTGTCCGTAAGGACCAGCTCTATAAACATATCACATGACCTAATCCCTCAGATGAACACCGTAAAAAATAAAAAATAAAAACTGTGCTAAACAAACCATTTTTTTGTCACCTTACATCACAAAAAGTACAACAGCAAGCGATCAAAAAGGCGTTTGCCCACCAAAATAATACCAATCTAACCATCACCTCATCCCGCAAAAAATGAGCCCCTACCTGAGACAATATCCCAAAAAATAAAAAAACTATGGCTCAGAATATGGAGACACTAAAACATCTTTTTTTTTTGTTTTAAAAAAGCTGTTATTGTGTAAAACTTACATAAATAAAAAAAGTATACATATTAGGTATCGCCACATCCATATCGACCAGGTATATAAAAATAGTACATGACCTAACCCCTGAGATGAACACTGTAAAAGATAAAAAATAAAAACTGTGCTAAATAAACAATTTTTTGTCACCTTACATCACAAAAAGTGTAATAGCAAGCAACCAAAAAGTCATATGCACCCCAAAATAGTGCCAATCAAACCGTCATCTCATCCCACAAAAAATGAGACCCTACCTAAGATAATTGCCCAAAAACTTAAAAAAAAAACTATGGCTCTCAGAATATGGAGACACTAAAACATGATTTTTTATTTGTTTCAAAAATGATATTATTGCGTAAAACTTACATAAATTAAAAAAAAAAACATATTAGGTATCGCCGCGTCCGTATCAACTGGCTTTATAAAAATATCACATGACCTAACCCCTCAGATGAACATCGTAAAAAAAATAAAAAATAAACTGTGCTAAATAAACAATTTTTTGTCACCTTACATCACAAAAAGTGTAATAGCAAGCGATCAAAAAGTCACACGCACCCCAAAATAGTGCCAATAAAACCGCCATCTCATCCCGCAAAAATCATACCCTACCCAAGGTAACCGCCCAAAAACTGTCTTGTTGACATGAGGTATATCCAGCCATCCATTGTAGCTTACCTCCAGGGTAGTACAAAAGCTGCACTTGTTATAAGGGGCATCTATCTCACCATTATATGTCACATTCATTTTATACATAACTAGAAAAAGTACCTGACACTGCCTGAGTAGGAAGTGTTGTTCTGTTTGTGTGTTTATTGGATTTGTTCCAAAGGTGTCCAGGAGGCCAATTCATGCTCTTGTTTCATTTTTATTACAGGGAAATTGCCCTATATACCCTAGCAGTTACACACTGTTTATTTTATTAACTTTGCCTCATAACATTGACCTACTAAGCACCCCACCTCTTTATCTGTGAGCTCCACAGTGCCCCACCCTACTTAACAGTCCCTTCACAGCACCCAGCCCATTTAATAGTTCTCTCCACAGCACTTCACCCTCTTAACAGTGACTTTAACAGCAACCTGCCCTTTAAGAGTGACCTCCACAGTGCCTCGCCTCCTTAAAGAGGACCTTTCATCGGTCCAAACATTGTGAACGAAGTATCATGACATATACAGCGGCGCCCAGGGATCTCACTGCACTTACTATTATCCCTGGGCTCCGCTCCGTTCTCCCATTATGTCCTCCGGTATGTTCGGGGACTTGGTTATAGTAGGCGGAGACTTAGGGGACTTGGTTATAGTAGGCGGAGTCTGCCCTTGTTCTGCTGGGCGTCTCCTTCTCCTAGGCTGTAGCTTTGGCTAATCGCAGCGCAGAGCTCACAGCCTGGGAGGTTTTTTTCTCCCAGGCTGTGAGCTCTGCGATGCGATTGGCCAGCGCTACAGCCTAAGAGAAGGAGACGCCCAGCAGAACAAGGGTAGTCTCCTCCTACTATAACCAAGTCCCCGAACATACCGGAGGACATAACGGGAGAACGGAGCGGCGCCCAGGGATAATAGTAAGTGCAGTGAGATCCCTGGGCGCCGCTGTATATGTCATGATACTTCGTTCACAATGTTTGGACCGATGAAAGGTCCTCTTTAACTGTGGCCATGACAGAACACTCCCCCTTAATAGTGTTCTTCACAGCATCCCACCCTCTTAACAGTGACCTCCCCAGTGCCCTGCCCTCTTAACAGTGTCCTCTACAGTGCCCCACTCCCTTACCAATGACCTCTACAGCACCACACCCATTATAACAATGAAGGAAAATGGCTGAGTTGTTGTGGAAACCTGGTGTATACTGTGTGTATGTGAAGACTTAAAGGGGTTGTGTCACTTCAGTAAGTGGCAGTTATGATGTAGAGAAAGTTAATGCAAAGCACTTACTAATGTACTGTTATTGTCCATATTGCCTCCTTTGCTGTCTGGATTCATTTTTCCATCACATTATACACTACTAGTTTCCATGGTTATGAAGACCCTGCATTATATTCGCGGTGGTCGTGCTTGAACACAATAGGAAAAAGAGTTGGCCTCTCTGGAGGCCAAGACCACTGGAGAGCAGAAAGCTATTTCTATTCGGATTACTATGTAGAGACCTGGGTGCTATACACTCTGACACCAGGTGGTAAATGGCTTAACTCTTCCTGATCTTTTCTCATCTTAAAATATGACATGTAATGGTAAAGTGCCCTCTTTAGCATGTAATACATGATCATAACAGATTATGAAAAATGAACCGCTGAAGATAATTATGAAATAAATGTAATTTAAATCAGGGGCGGACATACCGCTTGTGTAGCTAGTTCAACTGCACAGGGGCACAGCAAGGAAGGAGGCCCATCCCAGTGCCAGCCGAGGCATTTATTTTTTTATCTTATCATATTTTTCATTCCCTACCTCTTCCAACAGAGCAACCTGGGTACCTTGGTGTGGAGGTCGGGAGGGACGGATTTTTTTTTTTTTTTTTGGGGGGGGGGGAGGGTAGTCTGATTAGCACTTACTGTAAATCTGCTACCCGTTTGTGTCTACACTCAGTAGCAGAAGGACCTTAGATGACATCCTAGTCATGTGATCTTTTCAGCAGTGGAAGTGGTGGTAGGACCTGTGATGAGGTAACGATCATGTGACCAGTGCAGAAAGAGGCAGCTCAGCAGTGGAGACCTGTGATGCCACGGAATTAATGTAAGTGCCAAATAAATGCTGGGAGATGTGGCTCTCCCCATTATGCTTCCTCCCTGCTTAGGCTACTTTCACACTAGCGTTCGGGGCTCCGCTTGTGAGTTCAGTTTGAAGGCTCTCACAAGCGGCCCCGAACGGATCCGTACAGCCCCAATGCATTCTGAGTGGATGCGGATCCGCTCAGAATGCATCAGTCTGGCTCCGTTTGGCCTCCGCTCCGCTCAGCAGGCGGACACCCAAACGCAGCTTGCAGCGTTTTCGTGTCCGCCTGGCCGTGCGGAGCCAAACGGATCCGTCCAGACTTACAATGCAAGTCAATGGGGACGGATCCGTTTGACGTTGACACAATATGGTGCAATTTCCGATCGGAGTCCCAGTTTAAATCGCTGGGGCGCCGATCGGTTACCATCGCAACCAAGACGCTATTGCAGTCTTGGCTGCCATGGTTACTTAGCAATAAATACAAGCATTATACTTACCTGAAGAGCTGCGATGTCTGACCGGCCGGGCGCTCCTCCTACTGGTAAGTGACAGGTCTGTGCTATAGGCAATGCGCCGCACAGACCTTTCACTTACCAGTAGGAGGAGCTCCCGGCCGACACAGACATCGCAGCTCTTCAGGTAAGTATAATGCTTGTATTTATTGCCAAGTAACCATGGCAGCCAAGACTGCAATAGCGTCTTGGCTGCCATGGTAACCGATCGGAGCCCCAGCGATTTAAACTGGGACTCCGATTGGTACTCTCCGCTGCCACCAATGATGGGGGGGGGGGGAGGGGGAGGGGAGACCGCACTGGTCACAATACTTGGAATCCGCACTGGCCGGCCACCAATGAATATAGAGGGAGGGGGGCCGCACTGGTCATATTTAATACTAGGGAGGGAGGGAGGGAGAGGCCGCACTGGTCATATTTAATACTGGGAATCCGCACTGGCCACCGATGAATATAGAGGGAGGCGGGCCGCACTGGTTACAATTAATACTGGGGAGGGAGGGAGGGCCGCACTGGCCACCAATAAGTTAAATACAGGAGGGGGGGGGGTCTGCCCCCTGCTGCCTAGCAGCATCTGCCAGGCAGCAGGGGGCAGTCATGTACACAGTTCTCTGTGTTTAGAATATACTGTCAGATCTGAGTTTTCGAAGTGAAAAATCTGATCTGAAATAAACAGTTATGCAAACGGATCCGTTCTGAACGGATGCAAGCGTTTGCATTATAGGAGCGGATCCGTCTGTGCAGACACCAGACGGATCCGCTCCTAACGCAAGTGTGAAAGTAGCCTAAGTGGAAGGAAAATATGTTATTTAACTAGGACTGTATATTAAAGGGGCCTTAGGGAGGGGAGAGGTGTCACTTACATAGGACTGTATGTTATAGAAGACTATAAGAAAGATATGTTTTTTACATTGGACTGTATGTTATAGAAGATTGGAGGGAGATGGCTGGTGTTATTTATATGGGACTGGATATTTTAGAAGACTGGAGGGTAAGTAGTGATGTTATTTATATAGGACTATGTTTTGGAGGAGGGTGAAGGAGGGGATTTAAGTTATTTACATGGGACTGTATGTTATAGAGAACTGTAAGGAAGAGAAGTTATTTACATGGGACTGGGGGGAGAGGACTGGTGTTATTTACATTGTACTTCATGGTATAGAAGACTGAAGGGAGAGGAGTGAACTTATTTACATGGGACTGCATGGTATAGAAGACTGTTAGGAAGATAAGTTATTTACATGGGACTGTATCATATAGAAGACTGGTGGGAGACGGCTGGTGTTATTTACATGGGGCTACATGGTTTAGAAGACTGGAAGGAGAGGACTGGCATTATAATTTATGGGGGCACTACAGAGATGAATATAACTCCGGGGGTATGGCAGGAGGTATTATATTTACAGGGGGCACTGCAGGGAACATTATAATATAATACTGTGGGCAGTGGTGGAGGGCATTACTACTACTGAGGGCTCTATAGAAATGCCTTATAGATTATAAAAGGTGCCCTGCAGGGAGGCCTTATTAGTACTTAGGGCACAGTAGGGATCCTTATTACCACTGGGGATACTATTTGGGGGTGTCTTTCGCCTGGCAGCGATCCCGGTGATATCACTGGCACTAATGGACATGCTTTAGCGCTGCCTTAGCCTGAAAAATGGCTAGGGCAGCGCTAAAGCCACCCATCAGTGTTGGGCCCATGTTCATATATGCCTGCATTATTGAGAAAAAAATATATATTTGAATATATGCAAATGATCCTCTAGGAGCAACGAGGGCGTTACCATTACACCTAGAGGCTCTGCTGTCTCTGCAACTGGCGCTTCCTGTCTACTTTGCCTAGCAGTGAAAATGTCATCCCACTGGGCCATGTTAAAGTGCAGAGGGCGTGGCAGTTACAGAGAGAGCGGAGCCTCTAGGTGTAATGGTAATGCCCCGTTTGTATATAATAAAACATCATTTTTCTCAGCAATGCAGGCACATAAGAACATGGGACCAACACAGATGCCTTCAGAAGCAAAGCGCACACGTAACAGGTCAGTCCTTTAATTCTCCAAGTGTATGAGGGAGTCCTGAGGGATAGCTGAAGGCCTAGGGAGCATTTTACCATCAGCTACGGACTTAATTGGGGGGAGAAAGCTGTCACTAAAGTGCCTAGGGCAGCATCAAATCTAAAGATGGACCTGGCTCCACAGCAGTAGCAGGATGTAGTGTCACACATCACACTGCTGGTCTGTGTATGAGGAGATTCAAATAAAAGAGATAAAAGAATCCCAGGGCGTAAAATCACCCAATGGTTGGAGTAATAACGATACTCGTTTATTCAGGCAAAGTGGTACAACGCGTTTCAGGGTTTAACCCCTTCCTCAGGTACAGAATGTCTTGTGTATGAGGAGAAGCGGTGAGGCTGAGAATCTGCTGTGCTCCTTCTCCTACACAGACCAGCAGAGCAATGTGTGACACTACATCCTGCTACTGCTGTGGAGCGCCAGCGGCTGAGCTGTAATCACGAGGAACTAGATGACTATATATTTTTAACTTACTGTGAGGGGGCACATATCTGACCATTACTACTGTGAGGGGGCACATATCTGACCATTACTACTGTGAGGGGGGACATATCTGACCATTACTACTGTGAGGGGGCACATATCTGGACATAACTACTATGTACTGGGACAAAGGGGGAATAATTACTACTAATTGTTATAATTATGATCACACATAACAACCTTGTATCTTTCAAAGTTTGTGCACGTATGATTGTAACAATATTTTATGTACTAATGCTTCAAAAAGGAATAGGAGCTGTAAAGTATAGATAACATCCCACTGAAGCAGCTAGGATGGGGGTTAATCCTATTCCTGGCCATTTAAAGGGCTTTCAGTCACAGCACATGTTTCATGTATACCCCTCGTGTCATAATTAATCCTGATCTTTAGGGGCACCGATGAGTCAATCCCCACCTGGGACATTTCCTTATTAACCATAGAAACCCGTGGATACTGCACATCCACCTCTGGTACGTGTGGTACACCCTCCAGCACTGCCTCACTTTCCCCTGTGGGTTCACCCAGCTGTATACTCTCAGCAGTTAACAATGCTCTTACATCAACCAACACTTTTTCATCATACACCTTTTTACCACCAGGGAGCGCTTTTCCCCTGACCACAACCCGCAATGGAAACGGCATGTCATCAACATCATCACATGACATTATGCTTTCATTATGCACTGCAGCCGACTGGGCACTTTTACTTTGCACCCTAGTGGTACCACTGTTTTCTTTTAAAGGGACAGGTAAAGGTTCTGCAGACGGGTTTCTATTTCCCCACAGACCCCATGCCAAAAGAAAACCACTGCCCCACTTCACCTCATGAATGAGCACTTTACCAACAAGTCCATAAGTTCCAGTTCTCACTGCAGTCTCACACTCAGCGAGAACCACTGGATAGTTCTTAGTAACCGCATAATTGTCCAGCACAACAATCGATTTATCACTTACCGGCCCAGCAGGTAGCAACTGCTGCCAGCTCACTGTCACTTTATTTGCCACACATGCAAAATTTTGAACAATCTTACCCATTGTTGTCACGGGTTCGGCAGTCCCGGGAGACGAGGATGCTCCAGGATCCTCCATTACACGATCAACTACAGGCTCCTTACTGCAGTGGATACCACGAGAAACACAGTGACTCCATCCTCCTTCCAGACGGGGAGTCACACTCTCTGGAGACCTTTCCTTGGGATCTCCTGCCGCAGAATATGAAACACTTTCTCCACTCTATAACTGCTGGACAGCTGCACGCTGTTGTGGTTGGTCGCCCCCTATCAACCGCCTCGTGGATCCTACGCACATCCTCTCTAGGACTCTGCTCACGCATGCCGGAAACATAGGAATTCCTGAGAGCCACACCGCTCTCCACCTTCTTTTCTGCCCGAAGGTTGCCCTTGGCAACAGCACATATCACCATCATCTTTTCCTCCGGCACTTGACTCTCAGCCAGGTTCAGAGCAGCCTCTCCCAGTGCAGCACTTAGCTTTCTCAACAAGCAATTTGTTTCCTGCACCAGCTGCTTCATTACTTTCTCTGTGGCCTCGGTTTCCGCCAAACCGGACCCCTTCTCACAGAGGATATCACTTCCGGTATGAGAACTTTCCGCCACACCGGACCATCTTTCACCCAGGTCACCATTTTGACAAAATTTATTTTTCCACCGGTCAATCTCTTTCACTTGGGCATCCGGCCCTTTAAACTGCCACACAGCAGTTTTCAGCAGCCCCTGCTCTTTCTGCCTTGTCGTGGCTCCCAGCACCACCTTGCTTTTTCATTGCTCCTAGCAACCTGTTGTCTTGCCCGCATTCGACACCAATTGTGAGAGGTAGCTTTCTTTCAGGGGATCATCCTCACAAATACCTTCGCAGACAGCAGGTTTAAAGGTTCAAACAGGGCATTTATTGTGGCACACCAGCAAAAGCAAAACCAACAAAACAATAAACACTCGCCCCTCCAGGCTCTAACTAATACATAACGTCTCTGACTCACCTATTAGGAACAGTTCACACCCTGTCATCCGATGCGGCTTTCCCAGCCAATGTCCCACATCCTCCTGGCTGTACAGAGCACAGTACACCCACTGTCTCAAGTCCAATGTCTCTTTTGGGGGATTAAGGCTCAGTAGTCCGGCTGACTATGGCCCTGCGACTCTCCCAGGCGTCGCTTTGTCCCCCAACTCCAGGCTTTCTCCCAGCCTCGTGGTCTCTTAGCCTCCTGGCCGAAACAGCACATCCAGAGCCTCTGCCAGACTCTGCTTCCACACTCTCCAGGACCATACTTCCCAGGATCCCACTCTCCACCCTCTCTCCCTCTGAGGTTTCTTTTATTCTCAGGTGATTGTGGCACCTGGTATTGCCTCAGGCCTGGCAACTGATGGGGAAGATATGGAAAATCCTGACATACACCTCCCCTAACAGCCATGAGGCCTGTCACTGCCTCACAAATTATAAAGCCGCCGCCTGCTCTCCCTGCATTTTTTGGAGGTCATTTGGAACAGGAGAGGTAGAATACAGAGTGGGCTCAGCATGCATGTTGAGACTGCATTCCCTGAACAAAATGGAGGCCAGTGTGGCACCAAAGTGGTACATTATAGTGTGGGTTCAGCATGTATGTGGAGCCAGTATTCCCTGAATTTAATAGAGGCCATTATGGCACCACAAGAGGTGTAATATAGTGTGGGCTCACCATGCATGTGAAACCAGCATTTCCTGAATTTAATGGCGGCCGGTATGGCACCATTGAATGTGGTATTTAGTGTTAGGTTCCTGTCTTAAAGAGATCACCTTGATGCCGACAGCCAGGCACAAATAATTTTGTACAAAATGTATTTGCCAACAATTTCACATTTATAACGCATTAGCATTTTTCATTTTCATAGTGAGTATAGCACTACAACGGATGGTTAAGACTCCCAAGCATATTATCTGTGTTCAGTTATAGTATTTACCATGTGAAAACGAGAGATAGGAATTTTAAAGGATATTGATTATTGTTTTCAGTTAGGCGCTATAGATATCATTGGTGCCGCACCAAAAGGTTGAGGAGGATTTGTTTTCCCAGAAGCTGTGATATTGTTGAATCAAGGAATATCTCAGTTTATTAGAGCTAGGCATGTATACCTGAGTTAGTCTGTCAATGATTGCCAAAATATCTGTAATTACCTTATAATAACAGCTTTCAATAATGTCTCCTGTCCCTTTCCACTGCTCCCTTAAAAGATCGTTGCTATGGCTCATCTGTCTCCGGCTAGGACAGAGGGGTGGTCCTTCACACTGCATGCCTCCATTAGGCTTCAGAGTGAGGAGGAATGTCTCTCAGTAATCCAATCTGATTGGCTGGCAGGGAGCTGCTGGCTACAGCAAGTTTGTATGTGACCTGAGGGAATGTAGTTTTGGCCTCAGAGAACTGGCAGAGAAGCCATCTTAAGAAGATCCTCATAATGTAGGATTAAAAACAGCCGTAACTAAGGGGAAATCTCAAGGAAAACTGTGGTAAGTGTAGATAGATTTTTTGATGAAAATATGACAGTTATCCTTTAAACTTTTATTCTAGATTCCGATTTGTATTCTGGTTGCATGCTAACTGCTTTTCATTGGCTATGTATTGTACTTGCCCAATGACAATAAAGTTGAATCTAATCTAATGTGATTAGAATACCAGTTTTTTTTTTGCCCTGTACTTGCCTTGCTGCTAGCTTTATCATTGTCTCTTGATAACATCTATCAGTTGACTGCGGATATGTTACAGTTTCTTGCATAGCTGTAGCTGTAGCCTGGTAGCTTTACTGTGCAGAAGAAAACTGTTAAGGAGCTATGACACACTGCTGCAACATTTAACGCCTGCAAAAGGTGTCAGATCCTATGTCAGGGAATTAAATGTAGCCTAAACAGGAAGTGTGTAGGGAATACTGTTCCAGTGAGTGTACAT
This sequence comes from Bufo gargarizans, assembly GCF_014858855.1. Lineage (NCBI taxonomy): Eukaryota > Metazoa > Chordata > Amphibia > Anura > Bufonidae > Bufo > Bufo gargarizans. The sequence continues at coordinate 255,942,187 of NC_058083.1, forward strand.
GTGTGCAGACACTGGGTGTACTGCTCAGTAAAAGCCCAGACAGCCATAGTGGAGAATCAGAGCAATTATAGAACCAGTTACAGCCTTATGGTCTTATACAGAGTATAGGCAACAAATGGTCAGAACCAGCCACATATCGGAACAGCTGAAAGAAAGCAGAGCTTAATTAAAGGAACCCAGGAGAGTACAAGTCACATCTCCAGGGCAGACACTTCCTTAGAAAAAGCACCTAATTCATACAGAAGCTTAGCATAATATTGTTCACATAAAGACTATTCTAAATGTATATACGATTTATCTCAACCCTGTACTACTGATCAGAAAATTATGTCATATCCCTTTAAGAAATGCTAAATCTGCACTGCATTGTTTCCAGTCCATATGGGAATACTTTTTTCAATCTTACAAAATGTTGGAAGATAGAATATTGTATATAAATTTTTTTGCCTGTTCTCACTTCAGCTTCTGTGCTCAGTTTCTTCCTAATCAGCAATATCAATAACTAAGAAATTGCTCAAGATGCTAAAAATCATCTACACTTTTTAGTGTTGGTACAATACTAACTTAGCAAAGAATCAGAGTGACATTAGTGGGCGTATATCACCATTAGAGGATAGGAACTGCAATCTATTATGTATTCCTAGGTGTAAAGATATCATCAAATATCATCAAATGCCTCATTACAATTTTGGGCTACAACAGAGAACAGAGCTGTAAAACATTTTGTGTGCTTTTTTAAAAGGCATATATTCAAACAGTGACACCTACAGGCATCAATCATGTATTACCATTAATCATGGGTATTCATCGTGCTCATGAATTTATCGGAAAAGGGTATGGCTATTTTGAACGAAAAAAAATTTATAAAGAGAGTTTTCCGAGTTCTTTTTACTGATGGTCTATTCTCTTGCTGTAAATGCTGGCATCAGTGAATACACCGATGCTGGAGCATTAACCCTTTGTATGCCATGGTCAATGCTGACCACGGCATGCATGGAGTTTGAGGAGGGGGTGCTCTCCCTGCAAAACCATCTGGTCCCTAAGCAGCATTGACTGGGATGGTCATACTTTGGTCACTTTTCCTTACAAAAAGTGAAGAAGCAAGCGATCAAAAAGGACTATGTACCCCATAATGGTATCACTGAAAACATTACCTCATCCCATAAAAAATGATCCCCTACTCAAGATGATTGACAGAAAAATAAAAGAAATATATGGTTCTTGGAAAATGGCAAGAAAAAAATGTTTGTATTGTGTGAGATATCAAACAATAAAGCTATCTAATTGTCTACCAATTAATTTAATTGCTTTAAAAAAAAAGAGATTATATTCGGTATCACTACATCTGTAATGATCTGCTCTATAAAAAAATCTACTCTTCTAGCCCTTCAGGTGAATACTGTAAAAGAAAATGGTGTCAAAACAACCATGTTTTGTCACCTTGCCTTACGAAAAGCGTAATAGCGAGCGATCAAAAAGTACTATTTACCCCAAAATGGTACCATTGAAATTTCAACTCATCCCACAAAAAATTAGCCCCAACACAAGACGTACGTCAGAAAAAAAAAAAAATATATATATATATACACAGCTGATAGTCCTACTGAATAGACTGTTTGTATTATGGCAAGAAAAAAGCAGCTAAGTAAATAAAAACGAGTGGCCATCATTACTTTAAGAAATGAAGGTCAGTCAGTCTGAAAAATTGGGAAAACTTTGACAGTGTCCCCAAGTGCAGTCACAAAAACCATCAAGCGCTAAAAAAAAACTTGCGGTCACATGCAGACCGCCCCAGGAAAGGAAGACCAAGAGCCACCTCTGCTGCGGAGGATAAGTTCATCCGAGTCACCAGCCTCAGAAATCGCAGGTTAACAGCAGCTCAGATTAGAGACCAGGTCAATGCCACACAGAGTTCTAGCAGCAGACACATCTCTAGAACAACTGTTAAGAGGAGACTGTGTGAATCAGGCCTTCATGGTAGAATATCTGCTAGGAAACCACTGCTAAGGACAGGCAACAAGCAGAAGAGACTTGTTTGGGCTAAAGAACACAAGGAATGGACATTAGACCAGTGGAAATCTGTGCGTTGATCTGATGAGTCCAAATTTGAGATCTTTGGTTCCAACCACCATGCCTTTGTGCAACGCAGAAAAGGTGAACGGATGGACTCTACATGCCTGGTTCCCACCGTGAAGCATGGAGGAGGAGGTGTGATGGTGTGGGGGTGCTTTGTTGGTGACACTGTTGGGGATTTATTCAAAATTGAAGGCATGGCTACCACAGCATCTTGCAGCAGCATGCTATTCCATCCAGTTTACGTTTAGTTGGACCATCATTTGTTTTTCAACAGGACAATGACCCCAAACACACCTCCAGGCTGTGTAAGGGCTGTTTGACCATGAAGGAGAGTGATGGGGTGCTGCGCCAGATGACCTGGCCTCCACAGTCACCGGACCTGAACCCAATCGAGATGGTTTGGGGTGAGCTGGACCGCAGAGTGGCCAAAGGGGCCAACAAGTGCTAATCATCTCTGGGAACTCCTTCAAGACTGTTGGAAGACCATTTCAGGTGACTACCTCTTGAAGCTCATCAAGAGAATGCCAAGAGTGTGAAAAGCAGTAATCAAAGCAAAAGGTGGCTACTTTGAATATGTGTGTATATATATATATATATATATATATATAAATATATATATATATATATATATATATATGGCTCTCAGTGTTAAAACATAAAAAAATGATATAAAATTGGTATCTCTGCAATCATACAGTGTTTGGCGCAATATCAAAACCCAAAAAGCAATGGCAGAGTGGCAGCCTTTTTTTAAATCCTGCTGCTCAAAAATCTAAATAAAAAGCAATAAAAAAGGCATACGTACTCCAAAATGGGACCAATGATAAAGCTTTGTTGAGAGAAAAATAAAATGCATGGTTGTCAGAAAATGGCTGTACCGGTCTCCAGAGGCTGATCAATAGCAACATTGCGCCTGTAGACCATTCCACCAAAATCTGCCCTCCAAAAGCCATACAGTGCTCCTACTCTTCTGATCCCTGCTGTGTGCCCAAACAGCAATTTATGATTACATATTGGGTGTTACTATGTTCAGGAGACAATGCTTAACACAATTTGTGGTGCTTTTTTCCTGTTACCCCTTGTGAAAATGAAAAATGGGGAGCTTATACAACATTTTATTGGAAGAAATTAACATTTTCATTTTCACAGCCAACTGTTTCTAAATTCTATTAAAAGCCTGTGGGGTCAAAGCGGTTAGTACATGCCTCAATACATTCCTTGAGGGGTGTACCCTAGTGTACCTTCAAATGTAATATGACGCCTAAGCATTTCAGCAAAATTGGTCCTCCAAAAGCCATATGGCTCTCCTTTCCTTCTGTGCCCTGCCGTATGCCCATACAGCAATTTACCATGTCATATTGGGTGTTTCTATAAACTGCAGAATCAGGGTAATAAATATTGAGGTGTCTTTTGCCTTACAGGAAAAATTTGATTAAAATGTTAAATCTGCAAAAATACGTATCCTTTAATTCTTATAAAAAGGGTTAAAGGGGTTAACAACATTTGTAAAATCAGTTTTAAATAACTTGAGGTGTGTATTTTCGAAAATGGGGTCAATTATGGGTGATTGCTACATAAGCTCCACAAACTGACTTCAAAACTCAATTGGTTCTTTAAAAAAGTGGGTTTTGGAAATTTCCTTAAAAATTTGAAAATTTGCTAAAAATCTTAGCCTTCTAAAGTCCTAAAAAATAAAATAAAATGGCATTCACAAAATGATGCAAACATATGTAAACATATGATGTAAATGGTGAATGGTAATTAATAACTATTTTATAAGGTATCGCTATCTGTCTTAAAAGCAGAGAAATTCAAATTTAGAAAATAGAAATTTTTCCCAATTTTCTGAAATGTTAGATTTTTTTAAAATAAATAATGGTAAAACATATTAACTCAAATTTACCTTTAAAATAAAGAACATTGTGTCACGAGAAAGCACTCCCACAATCGCTTGGATAAGTAAAACCATTCCAAAGTTATTACCACATAAATTGACATGTCAGATTTGCAAAAATGGCCTCTGTAAGAAAGGTGGAAAATGTGTCCTAAAGGGGTTGAAAAACCTTTTACTCCCCCTTTATTTTTAAATCTACTGTCAACCAAACTAGATTACAATGAATAAAACAGTAGGATCCCAAAATATCCCAGACATTATCAGATGAGAAAAGAATTAAGCTGTTCACTGGTATTTGTCTGCTGAATAAGTTTATTCATTATTTTATCACGTAAAACAGAACAGAGAAAACATTTTACTAAACATCAAGTAAAACTGAAAGAGCAGATAAAGTATTGTTGGGTTCATCCTGCACAAGTACCAGATAACAGCTCTCAGAATGATTACCAAAATGCAACTTTGTAATGTCTGAAATGGCTGCTTTAGTAAATACTTGTATAGTCAACCCTTTATTATTCCTCATGGAAATGTATAAATAGTGATGGACGAACATTGACCAAGACGATTTGCGAACGTGAACGCTCGTTCGAGATCAAATGTTCGTGAACCGCACATTCGCGACTGACCCTATTCACTTTAATGGCAGGCGAACCTGAAAAACCTTCAGGTCATATTTGCAGCCAGCAAACACTTACTAGCAGTACACAAATAGTCCCATAACATGGACAGTGATATACCAGAGGGGAATCATTGTTAAAAATTCCCAAATGTGCCGTGCTGGAGCCTAGAAAAATGTTATTTCCTATCGGTTTAATGTATACAAATGTGCAGCACTCCATGTTTTTGTATCCTACAGAGTCCATTAAAAAATGCATACATTAATGTCAATTTTTTTTCTACCATGGAACTGTATGGTGAACGGACACCACTGTACGGCATCTGTCTGAGGCATCTGTTAACGCTTACATTTTTGGTATGCAGCAAATGGATGGCAAAAATATGATGTGAACCCAGCCCTAGCGTCACAATAAGCACCAGTACACAGCGGAGCAGCGTGTCAGAGAGGGGAGGCTGCCATGTACTGACAGAGCGATATCTGGTCCTGGTGGTCAGGGATGAGGACTGTGTTATCCAAGGATCATTTTCTACTGGGAAATACAAGGCACAGTATAATACACTAGAATCTATATAATATTAAGATATTAGCCCTACCCCCGAATAATAATACAATTAGGTGGTCATTATATAGAAATACGTCTATGTTAGGCGTATTTCTGATACAGATTGTGGCGCAAAGGTCCGCAGCACCGCAATCTGCATATTTTTCCCACTCATGCCAGATCTAAAAAAGGATGGCGTGGGGAGGGAAAGGGATACAGTTATGGCCATCCATTTATTGGATACCACCGCCATGCATTGACCGGATAACACCTCAGTACAGTGACAGGATAACACCACCATACAATCTTGTGTAGAGAAGGGTCGGCACTGCTGGATGGACGCGGTGCACGAGTCAGTGGGTAGACGTCCCAATACTTGCAATAAAAGGAAAAAAGACCGGCACTCGCGATGATGATGAATGTTGCGTTTATTCAGTCACATATTATAAGCATATAGTGACGCGTTTCAGCACAACACGTGCTTTCATCAGACTATACAATACACCCCTATCACATCCCTTTTATACACAGAGGAAAGGAGGAGTAACAGAAAAAAAGAAAAAAAGAAGGAAATGACATCATGATATATAGCTCCGCCCACTTCAGGGCTGACACAGGTATAATAATGAAAGGTGCAATAAACCAAACAGATCAGTGTAAATACATTGATGAAACAATGAAACAGGTAATAACAATTCAGGAATCAAGTCCGCTGAAAGAGACAAATAAAGTATATGTTATTATAATATAAATTCTTATAATGGAAATAATATAATCAAGAGACTAGGTGAAACTAGAAATATTGTACTCGCGATTGAGCCCCCTTGGATCCAAAGTTTGTAACCGATGGATCCAATAGGCCTCACGCTTGAGAAGCAAACTATTCCTGTCGCCACCGCGACGAGGTAAAGATACACTCTCGATCACTTGAAACCGCAACTGCGATATCGCATGACGCTTCTCATGAAAATGATGTGGAAGGGGTAACAACAAGTTCTCAGTGCGGATGGTGGACTTATGCTTACTTAGCCTATCTTTAATGCGCATTGAGGTTTCCCCTACATAGACCAAACCGCAGGGACATTTCAAAATATAAATGACATTTTTGCTGTCGCATGTGAACATGCCTTTAATAGGAATTTGTTCTCCAGAATGAGGGTGGGTGAAGGTTGGACCTCTAATGACACTCGAACAGTTGTTACAATTTAAACATGGAAATGTGCCCTGACGCGGAGTAGTCAGTGTGGTTTGTCTGACCATAGGTTTATTAGTGCCTATATCTGCTCTAATAATTTTATCACGAACATTGTCAGCTCTTTTGAAACACATCATCGGAGAATTTTGAAATATCTCCATATGAGGATATGATCTGGACATGATGTGCCAATGCTTATTAATTATGCCCCTTATTCTCTGTGTCCAAGGATGGTACTTCACTATTAATGGAATGCGTGGTGGTTTGGTAATCTTCTGTCCCTGCGGTTGATCTAACTTGTTCTTTTGAGATTGTAGTAAATATAGGGGATAGCCTCTATTAAGGAACTTTTTAGTCATCTCTTGCAACCTAATTTCACAGGTATCAGGATCAGTCACGATCCTTTTAACCCTTTGGTACTGTGAAAAAGGAATCGCCTTCTTGATAGCTGGGGGGTGGCTACTAGTGTAGGTAAGTAGACTATTTCGATCTGTATCCTTGATATATAGATCAGTATACACTGTACCATCATCCTTACGTTTTACCCATGTAGAAGAAAGGATATTTGTTGGAAATCGAAGTGTATGGTAAATTGAAGCTCACTCCAAATGGAGTTAAGATGACTATTAAATTCCATGAGGGATCGAACGTCGCCTCGCCACACGCAAAACACGTCATCTATAAAACGACGCCAGAATATACAATGCTTTAAATATAGAGAATTAGAATAAACAAATTCACTTTCAAACGATGACATATAACTGTTTGGAAAAACGTATCTTGAAATAAGAAGTAATTTTCTTCTAGCACTAATTTTAAAAGTGTCAGAAAAAAATCCTTCTGTGCTGGTGTATAATGACTGGTATTTAGTAATCTAGATGCTGCCTCTAAACCCTTTTCATGAGTAATGGAAGTATAGAGGCTGCATACGTCAAAAGTGACCAGTATGCAGTCTCCATCCAGGTGTAGGGGACGTATTTCACTCAAGAAGTGTCCTGTGTCTCGTAGGTAGGAAGGAGATAACATGGTCAAAGGTGTAAGTACTTTCTCCAGGAGAATGGCTGGGGGAGAGAGGATTGAATCGGAGGAGGCCACAATAGGGCGTCCCGGTGGTCTTGTCATGGACTTGTGAATTTTCGGAAGGGTGTAAAACACCGGTGTAATGGGATGCTGGTTTATCAAAAATTCACTTAATTTGTTATCTATGATACCATCCTCTCTAGCCTCAGTCACTATCCTCTGTAATGCGCCTTTAATTGAAAAAACCGGATCAGATTGCAAAATCTTATATGTCTCATTATCTCTCAGTTGACCTAAGATCTCTGTGATGTAATACTCCCTATCCAGAATCACAAGGGCACCTCCCTTATCGGCTGGTTTAAATATAAGTGATTTGTCCTCTAATATACCATTCAGTGCATGTTTCTCTTCAACTGTTAAATTGTTACGTGTCTGCAAAGAACCTTGTCTACATTGTTGCAATAGAGAATTAACATCCCGTTGAACTAAATTAGCAAAAGTTTCAACTGGATGGTATATTTTAGGAGGAACAAAATGACTTTTGACTCTCAATGAAAATTGTTGCAATGTTAATGAACCTGACGGCTCCTCAGAGCTAACATAACCGCCCCCTATGTCATCTACATCAACATTTTTAGCGAAATGTACTTTAAGACGTATATTACGAAAAAACCGCTGCAAATCAATGTCCAGAGAAAAGGTGTCAAGCGTCCCTGTAGGGCTAAAGGACAGTCCCTTCTTTAATAAATTCAATTGCGCAGGACTCACAGTTTTACTTGAAAGATTAACAACTAAGTTCTCGGTAGTACCTGCGATCTCGTCAGTCTCGGTGCGTCTGCTTCTCCTATGATGGCGGCCGGCTCTCCTGGTATTGCTCTTCTTTTGCCGCGGCGTTTGCCTAAAAAATGAATTGACGTTGCTCCCGAGGTGTCGCTGCCTGTGCTGGAGGTTGCAGATCCCGTTCTGCGATCTCTTGTGAAGAAAGGGATAGCTGTCCCGGACTTAGGTTGCAAGAGATGACTAAAAAGTTCCTTAATAGAGGCTATCCCCTATATTTACTACAATCTCAAAAGAACAAGTTAGATCAACCGCAGGGACAGAAGATTACCAAACCACCACGCATTCCATTAATAGTGAAGTACCATCCTTGGACACAGAGAATAAGGGGCATAATTAATAAGCATTGGCACATCATGTCCAGATCATATCCTCATATGGAGATATTTCAAAATTCTCCGATGATGTGTTTCAAAAGAGCTGACAATGTTCGTGATAAAATTATTAGAGCAGATATAGGCACTAATAAACCTATGGTCAGACAAACCACACTGACTACTCCGCGTCAGGGCACATTTCCATGTTTAAATTGTAACAACTGTTCGAGTGTCATTAGAGGTCCAACCTTCACCCACCCTCATTCTGGAGAACAAATTCCTATTAAAGGCATGTTCACATGCGACAGCAAAAATGTCATTTATATTTTGAAATGTCCCTGCGGTTTGGTCTATGTAGGGGAAACCTCAATGCGCATTAAAGATAGGCTAAGTAAGCATAAGTCCACCATCCGCACTGAGAACTTGTTGTTACCCCTTCCACATCATTTTCATGAGAAGCGTCATGCGATATCGCAGTTGCGGTTTCAAGTGATCGAGAGTGTATCTTTACCTCGTCGCGGTGGCGACAGGAATAGTTTGCTTCTCAAGCGTGAGGCCTATTGGATCCATCGGTTACAAACTTTGGATCCAAGGGGGCTCAATCGCGAGTACAATATTTCTAGTTTCACCTAGTCTCTTGATTATATTATTTCCATTATAAGAATTTATATTATAATAACATATACTTTATTTGTCTCTTTCAGCGGACTTGATTCCTGAATTGTTATTACCTGTTTCATTGTTTCATCAATGTATTTACACTGATCTGTTTGGTTTATTGCACCTTTCATTATTATACCTGTGTCAGCCCTGAAGTGGGCGGAGCTATATATCATGATGTCATTTCCTTCTTTTTTTCTTTTTTTCTGTTACTCCTCCTTTCCTCTGTGTATAAAAGGGATGTGATAGGGGTGTATTGTATAGTCTGATGAAAGCACGTGTTGTGCTGAAACGCGTCACTATATGCTTATAATATGTGACTGAATAAACGCAACATTCATAATCATCGCGAGTGCCGGTCTTTTTATAACACCACCATACAGTCTGGATAAAAGGGTATAAGAGGGCACAGTACAGGAAATGACTTGGGGCACTGCGCAGGGTGTGGTAAAAGGGCACAATGCAGGTATAAGGGAGCACAGTACAGGGTGAGGGGCACAGTACAGGGTGGGGGGCACAGTCACATGACCCTGTGACATTAAAAGATCCTCATGCTGAATGCGGTTCATACACCACCATAATGAGAGGCAGAAGAGTTAGACAGGGGTGTGATTATGTGACTAGAGATAAAAAAATGTAACTGTCGGCCAGTACAGGCCCCAAAAATTAGGCAATAGGCATTCACCCGACCGCAAAGAACTTTGGATTCTGTGGCTGGAGGTGCATTAGGCGGTCACAGGATAAATATGTAACTGTCGGCCAGTACAGGCCCCAAAAATTAGGCATTCACCTGACATAAAAGGCATTTTATGCCGCTGTATCTACATAAGGCAAGGACCATTCTTTGTTCTGGGTGGTGTTGGATATGTGTGGGTTGGCATGAGAAAATTCAATTACACATGGTCATCACAGGTGTTGATTTCCTCCGAGATCCATACCTCATTAATTTTAAAAAATTTGGGGTAGTCCACACTGTCGTGAGCTAGGCGAGTGTGCTTATGGGTCACTTCCCCCCTGCTGCGCTGAATGTCCTTTCAGACAGGACACTCTATGAGGGGCAAGCCAAAAGTTCCATGGCAAATTGTGCCAGCTCTGGCCACAGGTCAAGCCTGCACACCCAGTAGTCAAGGGGTTCCTCGCTTCTCAGAGCGCCCACATCGGCCGTTAACCCAATGTAGTTGAACATCTGTCGGTCTAGGCGTTCCGTGTCGCTGGATCTGGAGGGCGGCTGTCGATGGGTTGGTTGCAAGTAGTGTTGAGCGCGAATATTCGAATCGCGAATTTTTTTCGCGAATATCGGCACTTCGCTAATTCGCGAATATTTCGAATATAGTGCTATAAATTCGCAATTTAGAATATTCTTTTTTTTTTTTTTTTTTTTTTTTTTTTATTGTTATATTTTTTCCTTTCCCACTTCCCTAAAGTTGTTCTTACCTGTCCTTTGGATTCCTGGCTTCCTGGCTGCTCCAGTCAGTGCCCGTTGCCGCTTCTGCCGCCTTCCGTGCTCATGGAGCGTCCCCATCTCCATGGGAACGTCTCCATATACTAGAATGTACTGTCGGATTTGAGAATTACGTTGAAATCGCAATTGCGATTAATATAACACGAAATAATCGCATTTGCGATTTCAACGTAATTCTCAAATCCGACAGTACATTCTAGTATATGGAGACGTTCCCATGAGCATGGAATATAGCATTACTAAGTAAAAAATCGCAAATGCGATTATTTCGTGTTATATTAATCGCATTTGCGATTTTTTTTTTTTTTTTTTTTTTTTTTTTTTTACTATGGTTGGCTTCAATGGTAGAATTAGCGAATATGACGAATATATTCGTTATATTCCACAAAACGAATATACGAATGTATTCGTCATATTCCACAAAACGAAGATAACGAAGTATTCTGCATCTCAGTTATATCTACCTATTCATCAACTTCGCTAATTCTAGCAATCATATAGGACAGTTTACTATAGAGACAGCTAAGTATAATTCGCTATGCGATTATATGACTGCTTTTTTTTTATATAAATAGAATAATTATAATACCTGATAATTATTATAATCTATTTATATAAAAAAGCAAAGTAATATAATCGCATAGCGAATTATACTTATCTGTCTTTATAGTAAACTGTCCTATATGATTGCTAGAATTAGCGAAGTTGATGAATAGGTAGATATAACTGAGATGCAGAATACTTCGTTATCTTCGTTTTGTGGAATATAACGAATATATTCGTATATTCGTTTTGTGGAATATAACGAATATATTCGTCATATTCGCTAATTCTACCATTGAAGCCAACCATAGTAAAAAAAAAAAAAAAAAAATCGCAAATGCGATTAATATAACACGAAATAATCGCATTTGCGATACATATACTAGAATGTACTGTCGGATTTGAGAATTACGTTGAAATCGCAAATGCGATTATTTCGTGTTATATTAATCGCAATTGCGATTTCAACGTAATTCTCAAATCCGACAGTACATTCTAGTATATGGAGACGTTCCCATGGAGATGGGAGTCCTGAGAACAGCCATGGAGGTGTGCATGCTGGGAGTTGTAGTTGCACCACAGCTGGAGTGCCGAAGGTTGCTGATCCCTGCTATATGCCATGCTCATGGAGCGTCCCCATCACCATGGGAACGTCTCCATATACTAGAATGTACTGTCGGATTTGAGAATTACGTTGAAATCGCAAATGCGATTATTTCGTGTTATATTAATCGCATTTGCGATTTCAATAGGAGAGTAGCCTTTAAGTTTAAAAAAAAAAAAAAAAAAAATTAAAAAAAATTTTTTAATCGCATATTATTCGCAATAACTAGCATAATGACGAATATTCGATTTCGACGAATATAAAACGAATATTCTATCGAATATTCGCGAATTTCGTCGAAATCGAATAAGGCACCTGCCGCTCATCACTAGTTGCAAGAATGATCTCATATCCGAAGTGACCAACACATCTTTAAACTGCCCTCTTTTTGCAGGCGCAGTAGGATTGGTACCCGCACCTGTTTCACTGTGAGTGGAAATTCCTCTGCCAGTGCCGCAACAGCAGAATGCAGCATCTCTAGCAGCAAGTCCTGGAAATGCTGCATTCTGAAAACCCTCTGTGATGCTGGTAACATGTCCGCCATTTTGTGTTTGTAACGGGAGTCTAAGTACGTTGCCACCCAGTACAGGTCCTTTATGATTTTTATGCGGGGGTCCCTCTTCAAACACTGGAGCATGAAGACCCCCATTTGTACTAAATTGGAAGCGGTGGAGCGCCCTGGCTCCTGCTCATCGCCCAGGAGAATGGGACAACACCAGGGATCCCGAAAAGTCTAAAGCCCGCTCTTCTTGCTCCTCATCCTCCTCCTACCCCCAGCCACAATCCTCCTCTGACTCCTCTTCAGACTCATGCTGACTTGTCTCAGATGGAGTAGCCCCCCCCCTGTGAATTTATTCAGCATTGAGACATCTTCATCTTCCAGCTCCTGCTCCTTGACGCCTTGATCAATGACAGGACGCAATGCACGCTCCAGAAAGAAGGCGTAAGGTATGATGACACTAATGGTGCCCTGGCCGTGACTGACCAGTTTGGTGATCTCATCAAATGGCTGTAGAAGTCTGCATGTGTCGCGCATGATCAGCCACTGGCACGGTGAAAAGAAACCAAGCTCCCCAGAACCTGTTCTGCCGCAGAGTTCGTACAGGTAATTTATGGCACATTTCTGCTGGAGCAGCCTATCAAGTATATACAAGGTGGAGTTCCAGTGCATCGGGCAGTCACAAATCAGACGTCTGATGGGCAAGTGGTGTTAAAGCTGAATGTCAGCAAGGCGAGCCATGGCCGTGTAAGATCTTCTAAAATGACCAGAGATTTTTCTGGCCTGTTGCAAGACGTCCTGGACCCTGAGGTATTTGGCAACAAATTGCTCAACGACTAAGTTCAGGATGTGTGCCATGCACAGCACGTGTGTCATTTTGCCCTGTTTCAGCTCGCTCAGCAGATTATCACCATTGTCGCACACCACTTTATCGACTGTCAAATTGATCGGGATTAGCCACTGATTTGCCTGTGACAGCAGAGCTGAAAGCAGTGCAGGACCGGTGTGGCTCTTGGTTTCCAGGCACAACAGCTCAGCACAGCATGGCAACGTCTCACCTGGCATGTCGAATAGGTTCTGGGAGTTTGGGGGGTGCAGCGGAACAGGCGGTAGCAGTGGAAAAGGAGGAGTCAGCTGCAGAGGAGACGGAGAATGGAGTAGGAGAAGAAGAAGAGGCAGGCCTGCATGCAATCCGTCGCAGTAACACCAAATCTACACGGGTGCCCTGCCCGTGTTTGCTAGACCACGTGTCTGTGGTCAGATGTATCTTGGCACCGACACTGTATGGCAGAGCTATATTAACTTGCCTCTAAACGTGGCCATATAGTTCAGGGATGCTCTTCTGGGAGAAATATTTACTTCCGGGGACCTTCCATTGCATTGTGCCAATGGCCACAAATTTTCTAAAGGCCTTCGAGTCCACCAATTTACATGGCAGTAGTTGCAGTTCTGACAAGCCAGTGGTCAGCCATTGGGCAAGGGGATTATCCGGTGTCATAATTTTTTCACGCTCGAACATATGGGCCACGGAAGCCGGCCTTGTGCCAGATGAACGCGATGGCAGCACGGTGGAAGGTGGAGAACAAATAGGAGGAAGGAGGAGAAGGAGAAGGATGTGGAGCGCCGGGAGTGTAGCTTTGTGGGTTCTGGCAGCATTGCTCCCACTGAACTCGGTGATGGGAGGCCAGGTGCCTTCTTAAGGCGGTTGTCCCTAGGTGAGTGTTGGGCTTAACGCGACTTATGTGTTGACAGCACAGCCTGCAGATGGCAACACTATTGTCAGCAGCTGACAAGTAAAAAAAAAGTCCACACTGCGGAGCCATGTGCCGGCATCCTGGGAGCGCAAATTATGACTGTGCATGGTGTATAGCTTGCTCCAGATACATTTACAGTCTGCTTTTTGCCTCCTGTGAACTGCGAGTTCTGCCTGCTTTTCCTCCTTCTCCTCCCTATCTGCTACTCTGTCTCTCCCTCTGAACTCCCCTCCTCTTCCTCTCTTGTGGACACCCACGTGATGTCCATAGACACGTCATCATCATCACCTTCACCACCACTGACATTAGAGATCTCGGAGTAGGCAGCAAGAGCAGGGAACACTCTCCTTGGGCTGATCTGGGTACTGTCATCAGACAACTGGGTGACGGCCGTTTCTCCCTCCTCTTCCTCATCCGATGCCAAGAATGGCTGCGCATCGGTAAGGTCTGGGAATGGATGGCAAAAAAAAATCCTCTGACTCGAGTGGAGGGGCTATGGTGGTGGTGGTGTCTTTGGGGGTGCACACAGCAGAGAGTGAGGAGGGTGCATATACTGAGTATGAAGAGGGTGCAGAAGCAGGAGGCTGAGTGAGCCACTCAATCAACTCTGGTGCGTACTTTGACATAATCACACGCACCTTCTCCAACTTCCCACTTAGGCCCTGGCCTGGTGCACCTGCCCGACCCCTACCACCCCTGCAGAACGGCCTGCCTCTTCCTCTGCCTGTCATTTTCAAAATGACCCTGTGCCAAAGTCCCTAGAGAAGAGCAGTATTTGTGGAGTCTGTAGGTGGTGGCAGCATCAGGAGGCCACAGAGTGGCAAGGTGACATAGTGGTGAGGTGGAAGCTGCATGAGGAGACCACAGAGTGGCCAAATCATAGAGTCTGTAGGTGGTGGCAGCATCAGGAGGCCGCCGAGTGGCAAGGTGACATAGTGGTGAGGTGGAAGCAGCATGAGGAGACCACAGAGTTGCCAAATCACAGAGTCTGTAGGTGGCGGTAGCATCAGGAGGCCACAGAGTGGCAAGGTGACATGGTATGGAGGTGTCAGCAGCATGAGGAGACCACAGAGTGGCAAGGTGACATAGTGGTGAAGTGGAAGCAGCATGAGGAGACCCCACAGAGTGGCAAGGTGACATAGTGTGGAGGTGGGTGGTAGTGATGGACAAACATTGGTCGGGACGGTTCGCGAACGCGATTGAGCAAACGCGATCAAATGTTTGCAAACCGCAGGCCAGTGTACTACAGGCCCCCTTTCACTTTAATGGCAGGCAAAACTGAAAAACCTTCAGCTCATATTTGCAGCCACCAAATGCTTAGTAGAAGTGTACAAATAGTCCCACAACATGGACAGTGACATACTAGAGGGAGATCAATGACAAAAATTCCAACTAAAAATATGTATCTTAATCAGGGGACCATTTTCTCTGCGTCTTAAAGGGAAATTCTCTGAAATGTGCCCTTTTGGAGCCTAGAAAATTTTAAAAAATTGGGCAATCATCTGACATAAAAGACATTCTGATTATCTGGCTCGATGTATATTATGCGGTCAATGGATAAAATTTTTACTGTAGGCCACTGGACTACAGGCCCCAAACATTAGGCATTCACCGGAAAGAAAAGATCAAGTGATTATGTGGTAGGAGGTATATTACACGGTCAATGGATATCAATTTTACTGCAGGCCAGTACAAATACAGGTCAAATACATGTTTAAAATAACTAAAAATATAAAATTGGATTAAAAACAAGGCTAACGAAATTCCCCCCTCTTGAAAAAAACCCTAATGATAATAGTTGAAATTCGATAACACGTGGTCGTCACAATTATTCATTCAGTGTACATAAAAGAACAAGTAAGTATGTGGCTGGAGGTAGATTACACGGTCATTGGATATCAATTTTACAGCAGGCCAGTGGTGTACTACAGGCCCTGAAAATTATGCATTCAGTGTACATAAAAGAACAAGTAAGCATGTGGCTGGAGGTCGATTACACGGTCATTAGATATTAATTTTACAGCAGGCCAGTGTACTACAGGCCCCAAAAATTATGCATTCAGCATACATAAAAAAACAAGTATATGGCTGGAGGTCTATTAGACGGTCAATGGATATCAATTTTACTGAAGGCCAGTACAAATACAGGTCAAATACATATGTTTAAAATAATAAAAAAATATAAAACTGGATAAAAAATATGGCTAATGAAATCCCCCCTCTTGAAAAAAACCCTAATGATAATAGTTGAAACACGTGATCGTCACAGGTGTTGAATTCCTCCGAGGCCCAAAACATAAGGCATTCAACGGACCGAAAAGGCCTATTATGCCGCTGTATTTACCTAAGGCAGGGACCATTATTTGTTCTGGGTGGTTGTGGATATTTGTGGGCTGTCATGAGGAAATTCAATTAAACATGGTCGACTCATCAAATGTGTTCAATTCCTCTGAGATCCATGCTTCATTCATTTTTAGAAATGTGAGGTAGTCCACAATGTCATGAGCTAGGTGAGTGCGCCTATCGGTCAGGATCGCCCCTGCTGCGCTGAACGTCCTTTCGGACAGGAAACTGGAGAAGGGGCAAGCCAAAAGTTCCATGGCAAATTGTGCCAGCTCTGGCCACAGGTCAAGCCTGCACACCCAGTAGTCCAGGGGTTCCTCGCTTCTCAGAGCGTCCACATCGGCCGTTAACCTGATGTAGTTGAACACCTGTCGGTCTAGGCATTCCCTAATGCTGGATACGGAAGGCAGCTGTCGATGGGTTGCTTGCAAGAATGATCTCATATATTCGAAGTGACTAACACATTTTCAAACCGCCCTCTTCTTGCATGCGCTGTTGGATTGGTACCCGCAACTGTTTCTCTGTGAGTGGAAATTCCTCTGCCAGTGCCTGCAAAAGCAGAATGCAGTATTTCTCGAAGCAAGGCCTGGAAGTGCTGCATTCTGACAGCCCTCTGTGATTCTGGTAACATGTCCACCATTTTGTGTTTGTACAGGGGGTCTAAGTACGTTGCCACCCAGTACTGGTCCTTGCCCTTTATGCTTTTTATACGGGGGGTCCCTCCTCAAACGTTGGAGCATGAAGGCCCCCATTTGCACTAAACTACTGTAGAAGCGGTGGACTGGCTTGGCTCCTGCTCATCTTTTAGGATAATGATGTCCTCCTCGTTGTGACTGTCTGAATATGAGTTACCATCTGTCGTTCCCTTATTCCCATGAAATAATATCGCCAAGAATCCACAGAGTAAAATATCGCTGGTGTCGCATAATAATCCACACAGGAGCCAAAGCTTAATGGAGGAACAAGACACGTTTAATGGAAAGCAAGGGCATTCAATTTAAACAGCATCAAACTCTTCCTTTGAGCCAGCGAGACAACAGAGTTTTGAAAACATACTAAACTCAATTTACAAAACAGGGCCTCGGTCACATAGCTTACAAGCAATCACTGTTACTTTTCCAAGACAATGGCCAAGAGTGTTATCTTGTGTATTTAATTAAGTAGATCAGTCTTGTGGTTAGAAGCAGACTGAATGTCTCGGAAGCGTGTGTACACATATGTCCTTGATACACATAGATGTCTACGTCCATTGTTAAGAGTAGGTATCCAAGGGGATTAAGAAGCAGGGAGGTAAAATAACCGAACGGTTACTGGGAAGTTCTTCACAATGGCCCCCCTTTTTCTCCCTGCTTCGGCAGACACGGTTGGACCTTCCTGGGTCCAGTGGGGCTGGTGGGATGTCCAGCAACTTTTTGGATAACAAGTTTGTTTGTTGGGACAGTCCATCTGCGTTCCCATTCAACTTGCCTGTGCGATAGTGAATAGTGAAGTCGTAGGGCTGTAGGGCCAGACTCCACCGCAGCAGACGGGCATTATCACCAGAGACCCAGTTGAGCAAGACCAGGGGGTTGTGGTTTGTGATGAGAGTGAAGACGCGGCCATACAGATAAGGAGTCAGTTCTTGAGGGCCCAGACTAAAGCTAGACACTCCTTCTCAATGGCCGCATAGCTAACATCCGTCACCCAGGAGACCACAGGACCTGTCAGGGTAGCTTCTTTTTGGTCAAGTCGTTCAGGGGTTTAGCCAGGGCGCTATATACAAAACGCCTGTAATAACCGGCTGTCTCTAAGAAGGCCATGACTTGTGTCTTGGTACGGGGGGGGTGGGCAACAGCCTTGATCTTAGCAGGCTCTGGCCATTGCTTATTATATCAAACCTGGTGACCCAGATATTGTACCTCCGCTATACCGATGTGACACTTGTCAGGCTTCAAGGTCAGACCGGCCCCCCTAATCCTATCTAATAATGCCATTATGTGTTCGAGATGAGCCTCCCAAGTATTGCTATAGATGGCGATGTTGTCCAGGTATGCACACTCATAATCCTGGAGTCCATCTAGGAGGCGGTCTACCATCCTTTGGACGGCATAACCCGAAATTGGTATAGGCCGAACGGGGTGATGAAGACGGACTTGGGGACAGCATCTTCCGCTAAGGGAATCTGCCAGTATCTCTTGCATAGGTCAATAGTGGTCAGATACTTACCCTTAGATATGCGGTCAAGCAGCTCGTCCATCCGGGGCATCGGATAGGTGATGGTTACGGTTTTGTTGTTGAGCTGCCTGTAACCGACACAAAAGTGGTTTGTGAAGTCCCGCTTTGGTACTAAGACCACAGGTGAGGCCCAAGGACTTTCGGAGTGTTCTATTACTCCTAGCTGAAGCATCTCTTCTATTTCCCTCCGCATCTCATCCCTAACAGCTTTGGGAATGCGGTATGGAGGTTGTCTCAAGGGCGCCTGCCCTGGGGTGTGCACCTTCTGGATTGCTAACTGGGTATACCCGGGTTCCTGGGAAAACATGGCCCGTTTGGCTTGAGCCCAATTGTGGGGTCCCAACTGTTCCCCAAGCTGGACCAACTCTATGTTCCTCGTCTCCCCGTCACAGCCTAACAGGTCTGGTAAGGGTAAGGCTTCTGTGTCCTCCCCTGCTGGGGCACATATGGCCGTAACTTCTTCGGCCCTTTCTTTATAAGCCTTGAGCATATTGATGAGAAACGTCCATTTCACATCCTCATTCTTGCAGCTGGATATAGTGTGGGTGGTATGCGCACAACTGTCCTATAACTTTATATGGGCCCTGCCAGGCCGCCTGGAGCTTGTCCGTTTGGACTGGCCTGAGGACCATGATCTTTTGCCCAGTTTGAAAGCTCCGGTGCCTGGCTCTCCAATCGTAGCAAACCCTCTGGCGCTGCTGGGCCACCCGTAAGTTTTCCCTACTGTCTGAGCCAACTCCTCCATACGGTCCCTCAGCTCCAGCACATAGGGCACAATCGGAGTCCCCTCGATCTCTGTCTGGCCCTCCCAATGATCTTTGATAAGGTCTAGGGGCCCCCTCACGTGCCTCCCATACAACAGCTCAAAGGGCGAGAATCCTGTGGATTCCTGGTGCATCTCCCTGGTACGCAAAGAGGACGTGCGGCAGGAATCGCTCCCAGTCCCTGTAGGCCCCCGTGAACGTCTTCAGCTTTGTGGTAACGAATCATATTTTTCCTAAAATGGCGACTACACATGTGAGGACTGAGGACATGGGGCAAGGAACTCTGGGAAGGCAGGATCACCCAGATTGACATGCCTGCATGCAGCCAATCAGCAGCCAGCCAGCCCTGTGATGTCATAGCCCTATAAATACGGTGGCCATCTTAGAGTCAGACATTTTTCAGTGTTCAGAGTACAGGGACAGATGTGTGAAGGCGCTAGGGACAGGAATTGAAAAAACTTCATTGTGGAAAAAAAGACAGAAAAAACGATTTATAAGTGCAGGGAAAGGATAGGGATGAATCATTTCACAGCATCTTAGTGCAGGGAGAGATGTCAGAAGGCGCTAGGGACATTGATAGGAAAGCGCAGGGAAAGTCTATTTGGGGATCCAAATAGCCATTAAACATCTCTGTCATTCCAACTATTTGTTATTGGGCTGCAAGTGCTGTGTTGAAAAGCCTTTAGAGGCTTATATCTTAGTATCTTTAGTATCTTATATCAGTACAAGAAAAATATATACACATTTCACTTCTGTTTCATTTCTGTTGAAAGCGTATAGGGGCGTATAACAGTAAAAAAAGAAAAGTATATACTCACTGCACTGTTGCAGTTATTTCTGCTGAAAGAGTATAGGGGTGTATTTCAGTAAAATAAGAAAAATATATATGCACTGCACTTGGTGGGCACCCGATGGGTTAGGTAGGGTGAGCAGGGACTGGTGGTTCCCCTTCCCCCATCCTCTTTTTTAAGGGGTGCATTCTGACCCATTTGTGGCACAGATAGTGGTGGTCAGGGAGGTTAGGGGTTAATGGCCGGGATCCTCCTGTTGCTGGATAAGGGGGCGGGTAGCCAAGTAGGGCTTATATATTCCCTGCTCCGCCTCTTCACTTCCTCTTTAGCTGAAGCACCGTGGTGGTGAGTTCTCACTGTGTTCTGTCCATATGAAAGATGGCCGCAGGCGATGCTCCCCTTAGGGAGGCTCTCCTTGCGAGAGTTACGGAGGAGTGCAAGGGCTGGCTGTGCTCTTTTCTGAGCAGCCTCAGCTCTCTCCTGTCCTTCTCCTCCCCTGTTCCTGTGTGTCCGGCTGGGGAGCTGTGGCTATCGAAAGCTAGCTCTGGGGCTGTGGCGGGGGCCAGGTGGTCTGCCTGGCGTTCCCGCTCCCCCCGCTAGGCTCGGACATAGTCTCCCCCCCCCACCAAATACCTTGGGCGCTGTGAGCAGTGAGGGCCTGTTTCCTGGTGGCCAGCATGTCTCCGGCTTGCTGGCTCGAGCGGTAGCTCCGTCCCCTCCTCCCTCCCCTCTTGCCCCAGCGCTTCCTGCCGCGATTGGTGCAGGTACCTTGTGGCATGAGCGGTTGAGCTGCAGGATGGGCGCCAATGCCAGCAGCTCCTCACCACAGGGGCTTCCCCCTACACCTGGGCGGGCGAGGCTAAAGTGGCCCCTGCTCCTGCAATGAGTGGCGCTTCTGCCCTGAATACATCAGTGGGGCACCAGAGGAGCCCCCAATAACGATTACCCCCTACCCCCTATGCCTCCTTCTGCTCCCCAGAGGTCACGCAGGTGCAGGGAGCTGTCTGGTTCCCGTCCTCCTCACAAGAGAGCAGGAGGCATGGTCACTGAGGTTCCCATAGGCATCAGCATCAGTCCCGTCGCAGGTCCAGAGACTCGGGGGGGGGGGGGGGCTCTCCAGATCCTCTAGGTGGCGCTAATCGCCATCCTTGGATGAATCGTCAGGTGCATCAGAGGAGTTTGATCGGAGGTCGCGATCCAAACGCAAGTGGTGGATGCCTAGCCAGTCCTCCAGGAACCATAGCCTGGTTCCCGCTACGTCCCTTTGGCACGAGGTTCCTGTGCCTGTTCCTTCGGGGGCGCCAGCCCTACCTACGTCTGGTGAGTACCAATTTACGGGGGCTTGGGGATCGGGCAGTGGTAGTGTAGACACAGCAGTGGTGTTGAGAGCGATTTTAGAACGGTTGCAGCAGCCTACCCAAACCGGTGCTTGTGTTGGCAGGGGTCCATAAGGATTCTTGCTTTTTTGGAGTTAGTCCCCTTGGAGCCCACTTGGATGAAACCGTCTGTGAAAAAATTTGAGTTAATCAGTATATTGATATCTGGTCCCTAATATCGGTGGACCAACATACGGTCAACAGGGAGAGGCGTTTTTCGGATAAGCCTTACAAGTGTAGACCCAGGGTGGCCATAACCATGAACAATTGGTTGCAGGCCATCTCGGTTTTGGGTTGCATTATGGGCCAGCGTTACTCTGACCACTGTTTGGAATTGTTTGTCTACCAGGACACCATTTGCAGCACTTACAAGTCCCATGGCGGGAGTGCCTGGTGGCGTTATGATGAGGAGTTTCGGCGCCGCTTATCGTTGCAACCGGAGATTGGTTGGGGGTTAAGGCCGCGGATGTTTGGCTGTGATTGATGGTGTCGCAATTTTAGACCATCCCCCATTCCAGGGGCGCCCACTGGTTCAAGGGGCTCTTCCACCCAGGGACCGGTGGCCGTCAGTTGCCCCAGGGCGTGTTGGCTGTTTAATGAAGGGCACTGCAGGTTCGCCAGTTTGTGCAAATATAAGCCTGAATGCTCAGCACACGGCGGTTCTCACCCGGCTAATAGGTGCACCCGCCTCCCCCCTTAAACTTCTCAAGCAGCCCGATCAAGGGGAGCACAAGGACTCCGGTGAGTGTAGCCGCAATGGGCCCCTGGCTAGACAGGTACCCCAATCAGCAGGCAGCGGCACAGCTGCGTTTCGGTTTCTCCTTTGGGTTTTTTATTCCATTCGTTCTCAACCGGTTTCGAGTTTTTTCGGATAACCTTAAATCGGTGCGGGAGCTCCCAGAGGTTCTTGGGGAGATGATTTGTAAGGAGGTTGCTCTGGTTAGAATCAAGGGCCCGTTTGCCGTTATTCTATTCTCTAATCTCAGGGGTTCTCCGCTGGGTGTGGTCCCTAAGAAGGAGTCGGTGAAGTTTAGGTTGATACATCACTTTTCGCATCCGAAGGTTTCGGCCGTGAATAATGCCATCCGACCTGAGGATTCTTCGATGTCGTATGTCTCTTTTGACTGTGCGGTTTCGCTGGTTAGGGAGGCAGGTAGGGGTACCCTCCTAGCTAAGTCGGACATCGAATCGGCTTTTTGTCTTCTCCCTGTTCACCCTGATTGTTTTCACTTGTTAGGTTGCCGTTTTGAAGGACAGTTTTACTATGACACCTGTCTCCCTATGGGTTGTTCCAGTTCATGTCATTATTTTGAGATGTTTGGTTCTTTCCAGTAGTGGGTCATCCGGTATGACTCGGGCTCCACGTCAGTCATACATTATTTGGACCATTTCCTTTTTGTCTCCCCTGGTTCGGGGAACGGTTGCTTGACCCTATTCAATGTTTTCCTGGAGCGAATGGCCCAGTTCGGGGGTCCCCATTTCGGCTGACAAAACTGAGGGCCCGGTCACACGGCTGTCATTTCTGGGTATTGAAATTGACATGGTGGATGTGTTTTTTCGGTAGCCGCCTGAGAAGTATCAGAAACTTCTCGGGTTAAAGTTTTTGAGTGGCCAAGAAGGTTACCCTTCTCCAGCTTCAGTCTCTATTGGGTTTTCTGTGTTTTGCGTGTAGGATAATGCCCATGGGCAGGGTATTTTCTCGGCGCCTGTCGCTGGCTACCCGGGGCGGTTAAATCTCCCTGGCATTGCATCTTACTAAGTCTCTGAAGGAGGATTTGGGGGTTTGGAGAGTATTCCATGGCGTGGATGGACCCAAGGAATTTGGTACCCACTCATTCCGGATTGGGGTCGCTATGGAGGCGGCTCAAGCTGGTTTGCCTGAGGCGGAAGTTATGAGAATTAGTATTATTGCTGAGTATACCTTTTTTTTATAAAAAAAAATAACTTTTATTTGTCTTAGATTAAAATTCAATAAAGGTCAGGTAGTAGTAAATGATTCAGAGCACTGAGAGGAATATAATGGTCCCGGCTATCACTCTCATGAGGCGAGGGTCTGCTGAATATTGCGGTCTCCTATCTAATACATTAGCCTAATAGAACTTTTCCTAAAAGCCCTAATCTTCAGGTGGAGAGTAGCTAGCTGGCTGTATGTTTGAGCACCCGCCCTGAAAAGAGCGACCCCCAGCCTCAGGATACCTCGGACCTAACTTCAATTCCCTTATCTCCTGCTCATTAAATTGCCCTAGATAGCTTTAACGCATTTCGCCTATATTCATAGGTCTCCTCAGGAAGCAGTAAATCTAGGTTTTGCATTTAGTCATTCTCTGGCAGTGGCAAGGTAACAATGCACTAACTGACCTTATAAAGGGATATACGGCCGCCTTTTCCTCCTGTGTCGTCATGTCTGGGCAGTCCGGGGCGGGTCACAGAGTAAATTCCTATGGTGGGCGTGCCTGTTGTCATGGGGATCTGACTGTGCGTCCCCAGCAGGCTGAGTTATGCTGTCTCCTTCATTTAACTATATGTGTGCAGACATCGAGGCGATCCTGTAAGACAGATCACAGGGCTCATCTCAGCAAAATATAATAAAGTCAAATAACCTCATGATTGCTCACCACTGTGGCTGTTCCCAATATGAATGTATATTATATCTAGTTCCAGGGCCGGCTCCAGGTTCATGTGGGCCCTTGGGCGATAAATCCCAGTGGGCCCCTATGAGGCATTTTTTTTACATTGACATGTCCCCCTGTGGCTCCCACACGGTATAATGATCCCCAGTGGCCCCTATACAGTATAATGACTACTAGTGGCCCTTCACACAGTATAATGACTACTAGTGGCCCTTCACACAGTATAATGAACCCCCAATTTCCTGTGGCCC